>NW_017671186.1:15379-156402 GCF_001879085.1 Nicotiana attenuata
ATATATATATATATATATATATATATATATATATTAATGATATCTTTATACTGATGTAAGTGAAGATATTATTTTTAATCTAAAATTCACTTTAATCGGCTATCTAAAAATTTAAATGATTCTTTGGCCGGACTTATTTCAGTATGGCTCCACATTAAGTTTATCGATATCTCTAGCCCTTCAATTTGAATTTTTAATAGCCTATATATAAAAAAAGTTTGTTCTTTGAATCATTAAATGTTAAATTAGTTGATTATTATTGTAAAACATTACATATATTGTCTTAAAATTGTCAAGTAGTTTATTTTTCGACACCATACTTGGCTTAACCTCAATGCAAAATACTCAAATTGTATTCCAATTAAAATTCGAATATCATATCAGTTTGTTAGTAATAGTGATTTTTTAAAAACGACACATAATTTAAATTAAAAAAAAAATTCGAATATATTCTTATCTTATAATCTATGTATTTGAGTTGAAAAAAATGTATTTAAAATGGATGAGATTAACTTTCAAATTTTTTATACTCACCAAAGATGAAACATAAGAAGAAATTTGTTGTCATCTTTTATTTCTCTACTAATGTTCAAAAATTGGGGAAATTTGTTGTCATCTTCTATTATAATAATTTTAAAACTCTCTACTAATGTTCAAAAATATCTTATCTTTTTATTATCTTTGAATTAAAAAAGTAAAGAGTTTTTTCGAAATAACTTGTTTACATTTAAAAAAAAAAATTTCACGTCATACCAATTTTTTCTTTATATATACTCTTTCTTACACTTAAAAGTCGCTATAGAAACTATCAATTAGAAATCAATTTATCTCTTGTTGAGCTTGAAAAAAAAACCTTTCACATAATCTAATGGTTCAAAACTAATATTCTTCAACAAAAAAATATTATACCCTTGCAATATTGGCTTGACTACAGCTAAATGAAGGGGTTTCAGCTTATACCCTTCAATTCCTTGAATGTGCTAAATTGAAATTAATGATAACAATTGTATAGCGAAAGTTATGTTATTTGTTTGATGTCCATTTATGCAAATTGACTCTTCAAAAAATATTCTTCAAGAAGAAAAAAGAAACAACTTTTTTTTTAATATTGACTGATTTTGTGATGTTTCTTTCTCCAGCATGTATGCTTACTTTATTATATATGTAAGTAAGCTTTTATTTGGTTTTGTAAACTCCTTTTTGTTATTTAGATAAACATAGACGTGTACCGTATATATTACATTTGTTTTATNTATTATAACTGCACAGGTTTATGTGATGTCCAGCTAGCCTCGTCACTACTTCGTCGGGGTTAGGCTAGACACTTACCAGCACATGGGGTCAGTTGTGCTGATGCTACACTTCTGTGCATTTTTGTACAGGTCCAGGTTTTGAGGCGCAGCAGCAGCAGTAGTTCGGGAGCAGACTTTCCTATTCACGAGACTGATGTAGCCTTGCAGGCGTCCGCAGGCCCGGCGTCTCTTCTTTATATTTTCCTTTTGACTGTTGCCTCATTGTTTTCGAGACAGACAGTTGTTATATTTCTCTCAGACCTTTGTATTTAGTTTATTCTTAGTGGTTCGTGAGTAATGTGACACCAAATCTTGGGTAGAGGCTATTGTTGACTATTCCGCGTTTTGATTCAGACTTATGAATTAGACTTCCGCTATTATTATTATTATTATTAAATTTCATGTTCTACATTGATGCTATAAACTGTTAAAAATAATTGCTTAGTGATGGGAAGGTAAATAAGTTGGCTTGCCTAGCTACCACGAGTAGGCGCCATCACGACTCCGATGGTGGGAAAATCCGGATCGTGACACCAGTTATGCAAATTGACTCTTCAAAAAATATTCTTCAAGAAGAAAAAAGAAACAACTTTTTTTTAATATTGACTGATTTTGTGATGTTTCTTTCTCCAGCATGTATGCTTACTTTATTATATATGTAAGCAAGCTTTTATTTGGTTTTGTAAACTCTTTTTTGTTGTTTAGATAAACATAGACGTGTACCCTATATATTACATTTGTTTTAAAAGATTTCGTTTTATTCAAATCTAGCTACAGTGTTTCAAAGAACTATACGTATAAGATTTTAAATGTGAAAGAGTTTTATAGTTATATGGAGTTTTTTTTTTTTTTTTTTTTTTTGCTATAGGCGAAGTAGTATTTAAATAATTATAAAAAATAACAAAAGTTCCTAACATGATTTCATATCATTGTTAACCAAATTAAGTATGATAACATGATAAAAAAAAAATTGTATTTTTAATTTAAATTCGAATTTTAGACTTTATCTAAAAATTCAATTATATATATATATATATATATATATATATATATATATATATATATATATATATATATATATATATATGTCGAGCATGATTTAAAATCTTAGTCCCAATCTTGTTCAAGGTTGAGTTGCCGAATGTTTGTGAAGGGTAATGAAAGGTATTCAAATTATGACTATGACATAGCATAGGGATGGTCACTTAACCAGTTCAATCTGTCTTAAGTAACGATGCTTGACTTAATGTGGTCTTGTATGTATATTTCTACCTCCCTCCTTAATATGTTGTAGAAAAAACTAAAAACGTATTATGACGTGACAATTTGATAAATGGAAATACAGTTAATTTTTGCTGGCATGCGAACAAAGTTACGTATTGATAGCTGAAAGTATAAGACCTTTTGAGAAAAATCATGCAAATTTGACCCAAAATGGATAATATTATGTCACGATCCAATTTCCTTCCGTTGGGTTTCGTGATGGCACCTAGTCTTAGGGACTAGGTAAGCCTAACATTTACTGAATATCAACCATAATAAAGAAAGTCTAACAGTCTCAATATAGAAATCTTTATGGAATTTACATCTTCCCAAAACCGGTGGTACAAGTCATAAGCTCTACAGAGTTTCGCTACAACTTCTAAACACAACTGTATTGAAATAAGTACAACAGTGTGAATACAAAATAGAAGGTGACTCCGAAGCCTGCGAACACAGCAGCAGGGTACCTTGAGTCTCCTTGTCAAGAATCCGCACAACTACTAATGAACAATACTTGGATCTGCACAAAAATGTGCAGAAGTGTAGTATGAGCACACTACAACAATGCCCAGTAAGTATCAAGACTAACCTCGGTGGAGTAGTGACGAAGAACAGTCAAGACACCCACTGGTCTAATAAATTGAACAAGTATAAGTATAGAAACAACAAAACATGATATCCATATAAAGACTATGCGATGTGGCTAACAATACAGTAATTGCAATAAGGAAAGAAAACAACAAGTAACAGCGGAACACCATAATAAGTACACAGAAAGGTGAACGGAAATACAACCCAAATCCAAAATTACAAATACAGTAAAGACAAGTCATAACTCAGCAACTACGATAGTTTTCACATTAGGTCTTAGTCAACAAACTTTAATCAATTAGGCAATCCTTCAAGTGATAAAGTATTTCGAAATATACTTCCCTCAAATAAATATTTTTCAAAAATAGTTTAAAAAAAAAATACCTTTCGAATATAAGCTTTCCAAATAAATATTCTTCGAATATAAGTCACCCTATGACACCTCATCTCATAATCATACAATACGGGTCTCCATACCCGAACCCTAACACTTGGCATCATGTGCGCTCATCACACCTCATAATCATACTGGCAACTCACGTGCCAAATAGAGCCATTTTTACATGGAAGGCAAATAAACAAGGGCGTGCGTCTATACTCAGCAATATCAAGAAGCCTCTTATCCGATAAGGGTGCTTAGCCATGTGTATGCTTGTGCAAGTGTCCTAACATAGTTCATACCAGCTAGTAAGCATAAGAAAAAGAACAGACATCACGTAGAATGTTTGCAGGGATAGGATCAATGAAAAACAACAACTCAGAACACAGTGATAATAACAGGGGATCTCTCAGGATACCGTCCCGTAGTCCCAAAAGTAAATGTGTAAGGGGAATCTACCAGAATACTATTCCGGAGTCCCATAGTTATGCATAACAGGGGGAGGGGAGATCTACAGAGATACCATCCCGTAGTCTCAAACGTAAATGTGCAGGGGGATCTATCGGAATACCGTTCCGTAGTCCCAAAGTAAATATGCAGAACAGGGGGATCTATCGGGATACCGTCCCGTAGTCCCAAACGTAAATGTGTAGGGGGATCTACCGAAATACCGTTCCGTAGTCCCAAAGTAATTATGCAGAACAAGGGGACTTACCGGGATACCGTCCCGTAGTCCCAAACGTAAATGTGCAGGGGGATCTACCGGAATACCATTCCGTAGTCCCAAATATGCAGAACATGGGGATATACCGGGATACCGTCCCATAGTCCCAAAGTAAATATGCAGCGCAACCAATAGAAATAACAGTTACTGCACGGTAGAAATCTCGTACATCACCACAACATGTACAACAGCAAAAATGATAATAATACAAAGTACGGCGAGTAACTCTACTCAAGAACTTTAAATCACAAAGAAACGGTAGAACCAATTCACAATGAATAACCACAGTAAATAATACTAGGCATAAAGGGAACCGTTCAACAAGGAAAAATAATATGTAGCAGCGATCCCACAATATACAAGTCAACAATAAGGAAGTCAACATGAGTCCAATAGTCCCAAATAAAGGCAGCCAACTAAGATATAGGTTATCTAAACTCCTTTTAAGGTTGAGCAATTTGCGAAAGATACTCAACAATTCAATTAATGGTAGGCTGCAGAAAATGATCATAACTCCAATTAAGACTAAACAATTATAGGATGAGATGGAATTAAATTTTAGTTATAGATAAACAGTTGTGAAAAGATATCATGACGATAGAAGAGGCAAAATCTTCAGTTAATTCAAATAAGAGTTAAATAGGCAATAAGAGTGAATCCTAAGGTTATTAATTCTAATTGAAGCATGTAGAAGTGAAACCAGCAAATAGGAACTCAAACGTATCACGAAAACCTTCATACACAGTGACTATAAGGACCTAAGAACCCTAAAGGCCATCTTTCACAAATAAGTCCGAGCACGCACTCGTCACCTCGCGTACACGGTTTACAATTAACATAGAAGACTCAAATCCTAAGGGAAAGTCCGCCACACAAGGTTAGGCAAGATACTTACCTCAAAGACGACAAACCAATACTCTAAAATGCACTTCTCGGGCGAAAAGACCTCCGGACGGCTCAAATCTATCAAAATAACTCCAAAACACAATTAAAACTCATAAGAAACTATTCCAGATCATAAAGTCTCAATCTTTAACAAAATCCAAAAATCGGTCCAAAAGTCGACCCCCGGGCCCACACTTAGGAACCCAGCAAATTTTACAAAGACCGAATACCCATTCAGATACGAGTTTAACCATACAAAATTTATCAAATTCCGATACCATTTGATCCCCCAGATCATGATTTTTCATTTTGAAAACTTTCTTAAAAAACCAACCATTTTCTCAACCAAAACACAAATCAAATGATATAAATGAAGATAAAATCATGGAATATATTAGATACTAGGTGAGGAACACTTACCCAATCGATTTGCTTGAAAAACCTAGGAAGAAGCTCTCAAAATCGAAGTTCAAAACTCAAAATATGAAGAAAATGGCCAAACCAAGGATTCTGCGAGGACTTCCGCATCTGTAGGCACTTAAGCGCATTTGCGCTACCGCATTTGCGGGAAGGCGTTTGCATTTGCGAACTTGACTTACAGACCTAGGTCCGCATCTGCGGACAATTGGCCGCATCAGCGGCGCCGTAGAAGCAATAACAAGAGCGCATAAGCGGACTCCTTCACAAATGCGATAGACCAACCGCAGAAGCGGTTTCGCACGTGCGTTCCAGCATTCATAGAAACGAGCTAGTTTCCAGGCTCAAAGATCGCAGATGCGATCAGGCTCACGCAGAAGCGGAGCCGCACCTGCGCTCCAAGGCCGCAGGTGCGAAAACACCAGAAATCACACATGTTCCAAAACCATGCAAAATATCCAAAACTTGTCCGAAACACACCCGAGGCCCCCGAGACCTTGTCTACACACATAAACAAGTTCTATAACCTAATACTGACTCGCTCGAGGTCTCAAATCACATCAAACAACGCCGGAAATACAAATCGCGCCATGAATCGAGCTTATGAACTTCCAAATCTTCCAACTTCTAGAACTCGCGCCGAAACCTATCAGATCAACCCGGAACGACGCCAAACTTTGCAGACAAGTCCAAAACCCATTTCAGAGTCGTTTACTCAAAAGTTCAATTCCGGTCAAATTCTCACCGCTTAAGCTTCCAGAAATAGAATCCTTCTTCCAATTCGATTCCGAATCCTCCGTAACTAAATTCAACCATGCACGCAAGTCGATAAACATAATATGAAGCTTCTCAAGACCTTATGCCGCTGATCGGAATTTAAATTCTCAAAATGACCGATCGAATCATTACATATTAGATCATGTTAAAAGTATCTTTCGACTGGTTTGGACTAACCGTTTTTAAAGTATGATTCCTAAGTTCATCGATACTAGGTAGTGGTACCGAGGGCCTTTATTCTCAAATCATGCAATGTAGTTTTTGAAGTCATAAGCGTGCACATTGATTTTACTGCAGTCCAATTTGTTATTCATATATAATAAATATCAGTTATATTTTTTCCGTTCACTTTTACTTAGCACGTTTTGACTTTTCACTTAAGAAATAATAAATAAAGTGTATAATTTAGTATGATGCCCATATTAATTGATGTAAATTTTATAAGATTTGAAAAAATGATTTAAAATAAATAATAAATACTTTGGGTATAATAGGAAAAAAAAATTTGTATTCTTTTGATATGCGTAAAGTGACAACTAAAATTGAAAATCTATTTTTAGTATACTTGTCAAAAAGTGAACGGAGAGAGTACATCCTATATCTCAAAGAAGAAGAAAATTTTAATCTCTTTTAATCGATACTTTTAAGATCAACCAATAACTGGAGCTCTAGGTTCTGGGCTGGATTTATTACGTATGAACGCATGATCTTCTCGGCTCTACTTTTAATGTCAAACCTTTGGCCTTTTAGCCGCCAGTACTTCTCATGTTTCTAGATTGAACTCTTATTTGGTTATTTTTTAGGCAGCATGCCATTAGGCCTTTTATATTCTCTAGGTGTAACATAATCATTAATGTGTATATGTTTAGTTCTCTTCACTCAAGCCTTGTCACAACTCTAGCACATCATATCTGGTGAATTAGGGAGAACTCGAAAAACAAACAGGAGATCACCATAAAATGGTAACCATGATTCTTTGCAATCTACTTTTCTTTTTATTTTGGTTTTTCTTGTTTTCCACTGCAAAATACTATTGATAAGATCTCTTTGAACTACTTTTGACTTCCATGCATATATATAAATCTATGTTCTAACTAAAGTTTTTCCTCACCCTGGCCGTTCTTTTTGTCTTTCTTGTAATTTTATATACTATTAATTTATTTTTCAAAAGAGAACCATTAACTTGATAAGTACATGTTTTATGAAGGAATATCAACCAAGTTATGATCAAGCAAGTCTATCTTGGTTGAGCCATGGGGAGGCACCAATGGATCAGAATGGAATTACAAGCTAAAATATCCAATTAAGGAGATACTAATAGCTCATGGAGAAGTTATAGACTCCATTATTTTCCGAACCATTGGTGAAGAAGGTATCATAAATTCACCAAAGTTTGGTGGCAGCGGAGGAGATAAAAGACTCGAGGTATATCTAAAATTATTGTAACCACATAATTTTCTCACCATTTAATTTGCACTTTCTTCAGAAGTAGATGTTATTTAATGTCAAAGTAATACATTTCTTTTATAAAATAGTTATGTTTAGTTTCATATTTCTCTACAACATCTTCTTCTTAGAAATTTTAAATTTATTTTGGCTATGTTAGTTTCTAATCTAATATTATCCAGCTCTTCCCCGGACCACGCACATAACTGGAACTTAGAGCATCGGACTGCCCTTGAGTTTCTAGTCTAATGTGCATTATTCCCAACTTTGTTTTCTTTTCCTTATCTATTTCCAAGGGAAGGTTTGAATTACACAAATAACCAATGTACCATCTCTTAGTAATATCTGAATACTGAGAATTATTTAGATCATTTGTATAGCCAACATATAAGTAGCTTAATTTATTGGTTGATTGTTTGTCAGGTTACTATTGAGAATGCTCCCCGGGAATATTTGATAGGCATTAACGGCACATTAGGACATTATGCCGGCAATTTGGTTGTAAAATCTCTTTGTTTTACAACTAATTTAAAGACTTATGCACCATTTGGAACCAAGGCTAGTGATGGAACTAAATTTTCACTTGTTATGAAAGAAGGTGGTGCAATTGTGGGTTTCCACGGGCGTTCTAGTTGGTACCTTGATGCCATTGGTGTTTATTTGCAGCAAGTTACTACATTCACTCAAGTTGAAAAAGTTGTGCCAAAGAAACCTAAAATTGAAGAAACTGCTGAATTCCATGACGTACGTACTTGCCACTCCTTTTTCTTGTACTATCTTTTATTTTCTTGGAACCTAGGAGCAACGATAAAGCTGTCTCCGTGTGACCTATAGATCACGGGTTTGAGCCGTGCAAGCAGCCACTAAGGCTTGTATTAGGTTAGGCTGTCTACGTCACACCCCCTTGCATGCAGCTCTTCCGCGGACTCTGCGTAAATGCGGAATGCATTGTGCACCGGGCTGCCCTTATCTTTTATTTTCTTGTCCGAATATGATTTTTCTACAGCTGATAGTTAGACTTAGAGGTATTTGCTTATACTACTTTATCACAAATATGGGTGCGAATTTAGTATATAAACCAAAATTTCTGTAAGAATTTCAAACTATATGTAGAGTTTGTTCATGGTAATTTGTTGGTTGTACCTGATGTTATAGGCTAATTCTGGTTGCTGGTTGAATGAAGTTCAAGTATTGGCAATTATAATTTTTAATGAAAGTGATGGTGAACGTACATACGATATAATTGTACACATCTCTTTTGGCTGTATCATATTATTAACAGAACATCGGTGTGATGATTACTCTTGTGCCGCGAAGCGCTGGACCTTGGGGAGGATGTAGTGGAAAACCATGGGATGACGGAGTATTTACTACTATCACGCGAGTGATCCTTCATGTGGACACATGTTTTTCAGCCATAACCGGACTGGAAGTTCATTATGTAAAAGAAAAAGCATCGCGTAGGTCACATCGTGGTGATAGAGTTGGGAGCGACGGAATTATAGTAATATTCTGCTTCTATTTTTTTCAACGAAAATTCTTCTTGTTATTTGATTTCGTTGGCATGACTCTGAATATGTTACAGATAAACATTGATGGTGAAAATGAGTTCTTGATTGGAGTTGATGGATTTTATGGTCCGGCTATGGTTGAGAATTTTGGTGGGAGCACAGACGCAATAAAACAGATAACATTTTATACAAACAAGAGAAAATTTGGCCCCTACGGACGTGATATTGGAACTTATTTTAGGTCTGCAGCAGCAAGAGGAAGGATTGTTGGTTTTCATGGCAGAAGTGGTGCTTGCTTGTATGCTATTGGTGTTCACATGGATTATTTCTAAGTTCTGATATTTCTAGTTATGGTTGTAATATTGGAAGGATTACCTGATCTATCTTGTATGTTTTTGTGATGTCCTGCTTGTGCTACTCGAGCATTTTATTTAATACTATGAGAACTTTCTTTTCTTGAATAACTTCTTTAGTCTATTCTCAAATTTGATGTGTGTCGCATATTTTTTGCTATCTCAAATGATTTTATGTGGAATCAGCGTTAAGACTACGATAGCCCAATACCATAGTGGACTAGTTCCTTTTAGAATCTGGATTGCTATTTGTGTAATATTCCTTTTTTAATGAGGAATTTTTAGGTGCCGGAGATTGCATTCTCTAGAAAAGCAAACTACTGTATACATTGTATTAAAACTAAAAATAGAGACGAACAAAAACCCGGCCCTCAAATTTTCTCCGACGATCCTGTTTCAGATTTCCAAAAGCTCAATCTGTAGCCATGGCCAGATCTGTTCGCCTGCTCACTCTTTGCTTCAGATCTATTCTCTTCGTTTAAAAAAGTCCGCCATGGCCACCAAAAAGGACTGCTACGACGACTGTCTTGATGGAAAAAGGAGAGAGATAGAAGAGAGGATTGAGAATCTTGCTGATAGAGAAAGAAGGAATAGAGAGAAAGAACATGCGTATTTCACGCCTCAATTGTAGGGTATAAAATAAACGAAAAAGGTCCAAATATACCCCTATACTATGAGAAAATGTTTAAATATACCCTAGTTATACTTTGGGTCCAAACATACCCCTGACAACATACTACTGGTTTAAATATACCCCTCTTTCGTTAAGATTGTCCAAAGTAGACATCAAATCCTACATGACGCTAATATTTGATGAGGTGGATGCCACATGGCATGCCACCTCATTGCTGTATTGGGGAAAATAAATATTACATGTGGAATTAATTATGTGGCTGACATGACAAGACATGTGGATCACTAGAAAAGTGACAGCTGGAAAAGAGTATTTTAAAAGACGTGAGTCTTAATAGGTACAAGCAAAACGTCTAAGAGACGAGAAGAAACGGTTGCTCGAGTCTCTTTAGTAATTTGAAGAGGTACCGGTGGAATGAACTAAGACAATAAAAATGACAGATTCATTGGACTTCAATTAATGAGCATGAATGATTACAAACATTACAGAATCTTCACGAAACAATTACGATTACCAATTATAACGTTTCATTAATGTCATTAATGATCATAATGACTCGATCATAAAAGGAAAAAGACGTTGTACTTAGAGATGACTATATAAGGAACAGAAATGTTATTTGTATGGACACGTTCTGATTATTATTGGAATATAATTATTACTTTTGCTTCCTTTTGATTACCTTGCTACTTCACATTCTGATTTCCTTTCTTATTGCAAGAATATTAATTTTCTTGATTATCAGTAACCCGAGTACTTCTAAAAATAGGATTTGATCGAAATTCCTATTTTTTGGTTAAACAATCGCCCCTAACGCATTTTACCTCTCCCTTTAAATGTGGAAACTCAAACTTAGTCTCCTCCTTCAAAGAAAATGATAGGTGTGACAATTTTGATAACATGAAATACCTTTGTTATTTTTCTGCAAAATTCATAGATCAGGAAAGTTACACAACATCACAGAAACACCAGCGTGAAAAGACAGACAATTTGTTGGCAATTTGGCTTTGTAGGTTATTTAGCTCATTTGTTAACATATTAATTATTTACTGATATAATGAAGGCAACCGTTAAATTAGTAGTTTCCTAGTCTTTAGACATTTGCTAGTGGAGTTTATGGTCAAGCGGAGTTAGTTTCCTCTTTTATTTAGGAGTCATGGACATCTCCAATTCTTAGTTTTCTTCTATTTGAAGTGTCTGATGTATTTGATATATTACTTAAGTCAATTAAGTACTTTTATTGTCTTTTGCTTTCTCATATATGCTACTGACAATTTTTTAACATTTGGTATCCGAGCCAGCTAGAAAATTCGGCTGATCGAGTCCGAGTGTTGGGTACTGATTACATTGAGTTTCTATTCGGTAGTATTATTGCAACTAATTGTAGAATATAATTTTAAATGAAATACAATAAAATTGTCCACTTTTTTGACTGTATTGCATTGTTAACAGAACATAGACGCGATGAAGATGTAGGGTTGGGATCCCCTCCAGTGATGTTTGGTCCACTATTGTTGAATAGGGTATTGATTTTGTCACACGTGTCCAACATACTAATCAATGGGTGAGATGAAAAATGTCCAGGAAAGAAATAGACAAATAACAATTAACAATGTCTCCAAAGGGTATGTGGCGATTAAAATAGGGCAAGTAGAAGATAATTTTTCATACTTCAATCACCCACTTTTCATTCAATTACTCAAAGAGGATGAGGTAGTAAATTGTTTTTATCAAACTAGGGTACATCATTACCATTCATTGCCATGTTTATTGTTGTGTTCAAGTTAAGATTGATAAACACCACCACCACCAAATTCATGTCCGATGTTTTATTGTTTGAGATCCTAAATTGTTTTCTTTTCGAAGGTATGGGTGAGATGAAAAATGACGTCCTACAGGAGTTATTTTGCGGCTATAGATGAGATAGAATTAAAATGGCTTCGAATGTCACTAAATTCAATCCTGACATCCTAGAAAGAACACAGCTAGGTGATTTTACCTCCTCTTTACCGATGCTAAAATGGACGTGAACATATCCAGAAAAGAACCATGACTCATAATTCATTAGCATGAAGTGAAAGAAAATATGTTTGGTAGTCTTGAGTACATATGGACGTAGAACAGGAGAGAGAGGAAAAATCATGGTTAAACTAACTTTTTAGCTAAAAAGATCTTGTACATTGAATAGTATATAGGACACGTGTGACAAAATCAACACCCTATTGAACAATAGTGGACCAAACATCACTGGAGGGGGATCCCAACCCGAGGATGAAGTGGTAAACCTTGGAATGACGGAGTATTTACTACTATCACGCGAGTGATCGTTCATGTTGACACACTTTTCTCAGCCATAGCTGGACTGGAAGTTGATTATGTAAAAGCCATGTCACATCATGGCGATCGAATTGTGCGAGATATTGTTTAACCCAAAAATAGATTCTCGGTCATAGTCAATATCTAGAAGAAATCGCGTTACTGATAACCAAGATTTACTTTACTTTCCCAACAATTTTGTAGAATAAATCAAAGAATGGAAATAATCGACAAAGAAAATATGAAATGAACCGGTAATCGCTCCCAAAATTACGGTTTAGAACTTTGAGAACAAAGTAAAGAATGATTAAATAAATTTCAATCATTGTTTCATGCCATTACAAATGAGATTTCAGCCCTTATATAGGAGCATATAATTATAATGGTTCACTTACTTAATTTGGGCTCACTAATGGTATTATTTGTCTTGATTGCCCGTTACTATATACAATTGTAACAAAAACATTTATGATTAATTATTCCTTGTAACTGTACAGATTTTCCTTCCTTATTTATGACAGGTTCATGTATCTTTCCTTCTTCACACCCTTTATTCATTTCGTTCCTGTTTTTTCTTTTACAGTTGTCAGGTCCGGTTTTTTTCCTCAGTATAACCCCGTGGGTGTTTCTCCTTTGCCTTTCCTACATTCCTTAACTCGTCTAACTAAGAACACCACTTTTTATTATATCAATGTTCCACGTACCATACCTTGTCAGCTTGTTGATAGTCCACGTGTCATGTCTTTTTTTCACCAATACAAATAATCCCCCCACTTTCTAAATATTCTTAACTGAATATTCGGGAAGTGGTAAATTTTTATGGCGGGAATTCTGTGCCTCCGTTTCTCGAGTATCATTATGCCTCATTCAAAATTGGTGCGGCGTATGTCACATTCATTTAATGCCCATGCCACGTGGCTTCTCATGATTGATTCTGCAGTTTCTCAGCACTTTTTTATGGGTTTTTCTGCGGCTGCGTTAGTCACGAAAAGACGGTTCCACTATGACACTTCATAATGATCAATTTTAACGACGGTTGTATCTCCTTATAAACACTTCATCCTTTTTGATTTCTTGAAACCTTCCTCCTTCTTCTCTATATCTATCATCTTAACCCTCCTTCGTAGTTTTGTACCTTTTCTCCGTATTTTCTTAGTTAAGCATGTCTTCTTCAACACCATACCCTTGCAAAGTTGTGATCGTCGAATAGCTTGCTCCTTCTACTACCCCTACTAGGAGTAGGATAGGTGGTAGACTCCGCATCCTTGGTTCGTTAACTACTCGTAGTTCTAGTTCTCAAAGTAGTTCCGCCAGGCCATCTTCTTCTAAGCCTAGAGCTTCTCTGACCCCTAGATCTTTTTCTAAAAATAGGGACTAGAATGAACTCATGCGTGAGCCTACGGTTTCTGAGATTTTTCCTTAAGAGTTTTCTCAATGGCCTTCTTTCTTTAGTTCAACGAGAATGTCATTGGAAACCAGATTTCCTAATTGTAATTCCTGGTGCCAATCGAAGAATCACGTCTTACCATAGTGGGTTTTCTTTCGTTTATACCTACCCTTTCATTTTACGGTTTAAGACCCCCATTGATCCAGTGATAATCGAGTTTTGTTTCTATTTTAATGTTTGCCTTGGCCAAATTGGTCCCATGTGTGGAGGGCTGCCGCATGCCTTCACTATTTGTCAGATTTGATTTCCGCTCTTTTTATCTTCCGTCACTTACTTCATCTTTATTCCCCCAAGCTGTTTCGTGAAGGAGTCTTTTTCCTCGTGGCTAGAAGCAAAATTGGTTTTAGTTAGCCTTGAGGATGTTCGTGACCGTGGCCGGTACACCCGTTTTGTTACCGTCCTCACTAGTGGATTAGTGGGTGAAGAAAATATGCCTTTTTCGAGAAAATTGGAACTTTGCACGTAAGTCTTTTATTTTTCTTTCTTTGATGACTTGAATTCCTTCATCTAACCACATATTCATTTTTTCAGCAACCATGGAAGTTTTCGAAGAAATTCTTGACTTCCGTACTTGGGTAGAAAAAATGTTGATTGCTGCTCCTATGGACAAAAGATCTTGAAAATTTCATTCACAAAAATTCAGTTGGAAAGTGAAGACTCACGGTATTCTTCATCCTTGCAGTTCCTCTTCTCCTTTATTTTTTTTTATACATAAATTTTTCATCATCCCTTTTTTTATTAGGGTTTACTATTCGTGGCATTAGTATTGCATCTGTTCCATCAACCACGCTTTCTGTAAGTCTTGCTCAAGAACGAATTTTGAGTGCTTCTTCCTCCAAGAGGAAAACTGTCGAGGCCCATGGGTCTGATGATGAAGATGATATAGAAGAAGGTTCTTTGGTGAGAAAATCGCGTGTCAGAAGAAGCGTGGTTTTTGATGATGAAATCCCTGTTTCTCATGATCCCCCATCAAGCTCGATTCCCTTCAGACTCATCGATGAGCTAGAGAATGGCCCTTAAAAATTTCTGATGAAGATGTTGGTAACTCAGCTAATCCCTCATCAAGTCCTGTCGAAAACAATGTCCAAGTAAACCTAGAGTAATCATTAACAAGCACCATCATATATCTTTTACCACCTCTGCTTAATGTTCTCATTGGACCACAGAGATCCATATGGACCAGTTCTATCGTCCTAGTGGTGCTTATCACTTTCTTGCATTTAAAAGAGGATCTTACCTGCTTCCCCTTTGCACAAGCCTAAAAAACTTTGTCTTCCTTGAACTTGATGTTAGGCAGCCCTATCACCAGGTCCTTTGAGACTAATTGGTTGAGTTGACTTAGACTTGCATGTTCAAGTCTCTTGTGCCAAAGGGGGGGGATCATTGTCCAACACACATAAGTAAGTGAGTTCGTTTTCTGAAAGTGTGGACATATCTACAATATATATATATATATATATATATATATATATATATATATATATATATATGTTGTTCACTCTTTTTCCTTGCAAAACAATCTTGTCAGTGGTAAGATTTATCACAAAATATTTGGTAGAGGTGATACCAAGTTACCTCTATCACACAATTAAGATACACTGATTAGACTGTATTTTAGGCCATCTATCAAGTAGACATTCTCGACAGAGTGAGAATCAGTCTTACCGACTTTTCCAACCCCAAATGATCTCACCTTTCTTCCCATTTCCGAAGGAGACATTACCTCCTTTGAGGTCCTCAAGTGAAAGGAACTAGTTCTTGCTTCCTGTCATATGCTTTGAGCAGCCACTATCCATTTACTTTATTTGGCTGCCCCCCTTCACTTGGACCTGCAAAAGGAAATCAGGGGTTAGTCTTAGGAACCCAGACTAGTTCGGGTCCTTTCTATAGGCAAAAGGGTGAATCAGATTCTTTTTAGCCCAACTTGGCAGCCTATTATTCCCTTGAACAAATTTCTTATTCTTTTGACTAGCCTTTTCTTTTTTCCGTGCATTCACTTTTATAGTGACCAGTTTTACCATAGTGTGTGCAAATTTTGTTCTCAAAAAGTGTGAGGTACTTGGTTTTGGGATCCCACTTAGGTGCAGGGGTCCTGTATCCAAGTCCTCTCTTGTTGCTACTATGGTGTTCATGTAGCCATAAAAGTGTATCGGAGGGCCTATTCCATTTATAAGTTCTGTCTAGCTCGTGCTTGACTTTGCTTAGATCCTCCTTTAGGAGTCTTATTTGCTCATCTATTTTGTACAACTCATCTTTCATTTTTCCTACATTTTCTTCTAAAGTAAGTTGTGTGTGATCAGCTTTCTTTTTACCTGTTCCTAATTTCAGTTTTAGATTTTCAGATCTAAGCTCTAGGACAATAGTGTCAAGTTCATGAACCTGGTTCTTTAACACATCATTTCTACTTTCACTTTCACTAGCCCTAAGTACCGTATTTTTGCACTTGGTTTTCAAAATTACACATTCCTTAGACAACTGTTCCTTTTCATTGTTTTGATCCTCAGATTCATCAATGAAATCTAGAAGTAACTCAGATAGCCTTTCTTTAGACAAAAAATTAATCTTGTCTTTGAGATGAATTATACTTACCTCAGATTCCTCATCAGATTCTCCAATGGCCATAAGTGCTTGTTCATCTCCATCTTCATCATCTGAGCTTTCTCCCCAAGCAACAACCATAGCCTTTGTTGATCCTTTGTTCTTCTTAGTTGAACCTGTTCCTTCTTCCTGTTTCTTCGTTCAGCTATTTCCTTCTTCCATTCAATTTCCCATTGAGGGCTGTTTTTGATGTGGTGATCAGTCTTCCTACACTTGTATCACCCCTCATTGGTTTGCTTTTCAGGAACCCTTGGTTTGCTGTAGCTTCCACTTCTTTAAGGACCCTTTCCTCGCATTATGTACTTCTTGAAGTCCTTTGTGATCATGGCCATTTCATCATCTCTAGTTCAGAACCTTCAGTGATTCTGAGTGCCAGGCTCCATTCCTTCTTGGGTACATCCATCTTCATGGTTTGCCTTCTAAGTTCATAAGTAGTAAGATTTCCAATTAGCTCATCCAACTTAAGAGTGACAATGTTCTTTGATTCCTGAATGGCAATGATTTTACTCTCCCAAGTGACTGGCAGAACCCTTGTCAAAATCTTCTCAACTCTGTCTTCTTCAGGAATAATCCTTCCAAGAGACTTAAGTTCATTTGTCAGTGTGGTGAACCTTGTATACATCTCCTGGATGGTTTCCCCTTCCTTCATGGGAAAATTCTTATATTAGGAGTACAGTAATGTTCCTCTGGACCTCTTCACTTGAGGTGTTCCTTCATGAGCCACTCGCAAATTGTCCCAAATTTTCTTAGTAGTGGTACAACTTTGAATTCTGCTGTACTCGTCTGGACCAAGTCTACACACAAGCCATTTCTTGGCCTTGGCGTTCTTCTCCCATTTCCTCAAGTCCTCAACAATGCAGTCAACTCTTGTTTTTGGCACAGCTACTCCTTCAACATTTTTCTTCATGGTAGCCAAGGGACCATTAGTGACAATGTCCCATAGCTCATAGTCTTCTCCGTTGATGTGATCTTTCATCTTGTTTTTCCACCAAGAGTAGTACTGGCCATTGAAGAGTGGTGGCCTAGTAGTGGATTGCCCTTCCCAGTTTCCAGGTGGTGCGCTCATCTTGATTTGTTCCTAAGGTGTTAGCATCTTCAAGGATAACCCGCTCTAATACCAATTAATGTTTTAACTTCAATACCACACAAGGGGGTGGATGATTTGTGTAGTGTCCAATTTTTTACTTAAACTAATTATGGAAGGACATGGTTCTTCTAAGTGTTCGTTAACCTACTATTGTTAAAATAGTAAATGCAAAAAGTAAAGAACACAAGTATTTTACGTGAAAAACACCTGGCTCAAAAGCTGAAAAAACCACGACCTACTTTCCAGTAGGATTTCTTCAAACTCTCCACTAAATCACTGAGCTAAAAACTGCATTTACAGAACACTTTTGTAAACCTAGGATTAACTCTAATCTCGTTGTGGCAAACAACTTCTAACTGTTGTGACAACTTCAAGTTAACTCTAACTTGACTACTCTGAGTACCTATTACAATTCCCTCTAGATAAAGCTGAAAGGTACAATATGAAAACACCTACTACAATTGAACTAGAATAAAAGCCAGACACTTGGAACTGGTTCTTTTATCTGGTTCATGTAGCTTTAGGTTTGCACACTTCAATCACACACATGTAGCTTCATTTAACTTCTGCTTTCACCTGTAAAATGAGAACATCCCGCGATTTATAGAGTTAGTGAAGTAGAAAATAACTAGAGTTCTAATGCTACTCTTCCTTGGTGGAAGAGTTCTAGTTGATCTCAACCTCTAACTCCTCCCTTATCTTGGATAGTGTTCTCTTTGAGTAAGGGGTCCTTCTCCTTATCAATTATGCAACCTTTTCGATCAGGAGATATCAATTATACCAAATTAAGCTTATCTCCTTCACGTGCATCCCACTTGCTCGAATCTGCCCATGTCTATGCACACAAGGGATGGACTTAGTTCATGTCTGAGTTTCCTTTGTCAATCTTCAAAACAAATCTTCACTTGGGCCAACAAGAAATAAAGGCAACATTATCACACTCAACATAAAAAAAAATTATTCAACAGAATAACATTAAAATAAGAAAAGATCTATCTTTTGGGAATATAGTTCCTTTTAGTTAAACCATATTTCACTTCTATATCCAATGCTAATATAAACTTAATCAATGCAAGTTGCGAGGCTATATTATATTATTAGAAATAGATGAGACTAACAAAGGGTTAATGATTAGAAAATCTGTGTTGTCTCAAGGATATTTGAAAGGGATAATGGCAATCTCTTCAAATCTTGTTGGTAGTGTTTGATAACTTAGCAAGAGGAGTTCTTTATGGTATTGATAGAAGTGAAGAAATTCATTGCTTCCTTAATCCTTAGGGTGTTACATGCGTTTGGAAGCATACTAATTACCATAAATATTTTTTAACTACTATAGGCAGTTACATTTTTTTTTGAGCAGTTACATCTTCTTTAAGAAGGTGACTTTTGGATTACTTAATATAGGACATAAATCAAAGAAAAAGGTAAAGAAAGACAAAAAAAAAGAGAAAGAAAGATAAATAGGCTCCTTGGCCATAGAGATGTGCCATGTCAGCATTTTTTCCCTCCTTTATATATATACTAGTAGTTGTACCCCGCGCGATGCGCGGTCAATATTAAAAAAATTAATTAAATTAAATTATGATCGGGCTTGTTTGATCCTATTAGACCGTATTGCTTTGATATATTTCAATTGTCATCTTATTTGTCAATACGATATACCCAATAATAAAATCTCTATTAACTACGTGATTAAATCAAGATGTCATCAATGAAGACAATAACAAAGGAATTAATATAAGACCTGAACACTCGGTTCATCAAATCCATAAACGCCACTGGGGCATTAGTCAAGCCGAAGGACATCACTAGAAACTCATAATGGCCATATCTAGTACGGAAGGCAGTCTTCGGGACATCTGAGTCCTGAATCTTCAGCTGATGGTACCCTGACCTCAAGTCGATCTGAGAGAACACCCTAGCACCCTGCAACTGGTCAAACAAATTATCAATACGCGCAACGGGTACTTGTTCTTGATGGTAACTTTGTTCAACTGGCGGTAATCAATGCACATCCGCATAGTCCCATCTTTCTTCTAAAATCACAAATAACACCGGTGCACCCCAAGGTAATATACTTGGTCTCACGGGTAGGGCAAAGGTGGTTAGGGTGGGTGGGTATGGTGGTGGAGGTGGGTAGGTGGGATGGGTGCGTTATGCGACCGTATAACCGTTGTGCGGGCTGCATAATGGCCGCAGACCTGACCAGGCCCGCCAGTGTCTGGGACCATTTGTGCGGTCCCCTTTGCCTGCATACTTGTTTTGCGGTCTGGTCTGCGACCACAAACCCGGTTTAGTAAACTTAAGTTTAAAAAATTCATCCGATCCCATTTTTATAAAAGTGACATTGGGTTATTTTCGCTGGTCTAAACTGCCATTTTAGAGAGGGGAGTGCTTTAGAGAGAGGAGTAAGCTCCAAGTGCTTTGTTCATCAATCCTTGTCCGAGCTTTGAAATTCAACAAGGAAACTTAGAAGGTCTTCATCCAAGAGGTAAGGTTCCATATCCTAGTCTACAATTTTGAGTTTAGGGTAGAAGATGGGTAATGGGGAGTGTGATTCTTAGATATGAGAGTGTTATTTATAAATGCATGTACCAACAAGGTTTGTGGGAAGATTATTGAGCTCAAATGGGTAATCATTGGATTGTGGGATGAAGGAATCCACCATAGAAAAACCTTGAAATGATAATGCACACCTAGTGTTTGATAAAATGCTTAAACGAGATGAATCCACGAATATCTTCCTGATTACGGTTCAATTTTGTCGTCTCTCTAATTGTAACGACCTGGCCAGTCGTTTTGAGAATTTAAGCTGCGTTTGGCAGCGTAAGGTCTTGAATAGCTTCATAATATGTGTATCGACTTGTGTGCATGGTTGAAATCAGTTAACGGATGATTCAGAGTCAAATTGGAAGAAGGAAACTAGTTTTGGAAGTTTAAACAGTGAGAATTTGACCGGAATTGGACTTTTGAGTAAACGGCCCCGAAATGGATTTTGGGCGATCTCAAGAGCATCGTATGGTGATTTTGGACTTACGCGTGCGTCCGTATTCGGATTTGGAGGTCCGTAGGGTAATTTGAGGCGTTTCGGCGAAAGTTGGAAAAGTTGAAGTTTGGAAAATGGAGAAGTTTGACCCATAGTTGACTTTTGTGATATCGGGGTGAGAATGCGATTCCGAGAGTTGGAACAGCACCGTTATGTTATATTGGACTTGTCTGCAAAATTTGGCGTCATTCCGGGTTGATTTGATCGGTTTCGGCACAGGTTTTCGAAGTTGGAAGATTTGGAAGTTCATAGCTCGATTCGTGGTGTGATTCCTCGTTTCAGCATTGTTTGATATGATTTGAGACCTCGAGCGAGTCCGTGTTAGGTTATATGACTTGTTTGTGTGTGTAGACGGGGTCCCGGAGGCCTCGGGTGTGTTACGGGTTGTATTGCGCTCTTATTTGATGTTTCAATGCCATTTCTTTGGGAATAAAGGGTACCACATTAAGCAAATTTGCTCCAAATTCAGTTTTTAGTGAATCATTAGATCCGTATCGTAATTACGGAGCCATATCAAAAAGAATCATCGAATTTGGACATCGTATGAGGAAGTTATGCTCATTTTTGTGTCGGGAAAAACTGCTACTTCTGGTATGGTCGCAATTGCGAACATATCCATCGCAATTGCGATGCCCAATTCAAAATTGCAAACTTTTTGTCGCAAATGCGACCTTTTCCATCCCGCCCTTGTTAGCAATTGCGAAGGCTTTCTTCGCTTTTGCGATGGTTCGCAATTGCGAACCCTGGACCGCAAATGCGACATCTGTAGCTTGTTTTCAGCTGTGTAACTCGAGTTTTTGCTCATTTTTCATATTCTTTGAACCCTAACTCCGAGAGTGGGCGATTTTGAGAGAAGATTTTCATACCAAATCATTGGGTAAGTGTCTCTAATCAATTTTCAACAATATATTGTGATGATATCTTAGATTTAACATCAACTTCATGAGAATCTAAAGGAAAATTTAGGGAAAAGTTGTGAAATCTTTCAAAAATATAAAATGATGATTTGAGGGACCAAATGGTGTCAAAATTAGATAATTTTCGTATGGGTGAACTCGTATCGGAATGGGCATTCAGTTTTTGTAAATTTTGTCGGGTTCCGAGGTGCGGGCTCGGGGAGTTGACTTTTTGCAAATTGTATAAGAAGCATAGTTTTGTTAATTAAAATTATTTTCTCTTGCATTGTTTGATGTATTCAAGTCATTTTTGGCTAGATTGAGCAGAGCGTTGATGAATTGGTAAAGGAAAAGCTAAATTGAGTATTGAATTGGCCGGATTAAGGTAAGTATCTTGCCTAACCTCGTGTGGGGGACTTCCCCTTAGGATTGAGTCTTCTATGTTGATTGTAGTCCGTGTACGCGAGGTGACGAGTGCGTGTTCAGACTTATTTGTGGAACGTTGGCCTTTTAGAGTTCTTAGGTCCTTGTATTCACTGAGTATGAAGTTGTTGTTGATATGATTGAGCTTCCATTTACTAGTTTCACCTCTACATGCTTTAATTGGAATTAATTGCTTTATGATTCATTCTTATTGCCTATTTGACTCTTATTTTGCTTAATTGATGATTTTTACCTCTTCTATTGTCATGCTATCTTTCATAACTGCTTGTCTTTATTGGAAACCATTATTATCTCTCCTGTAATTGTTTAGTCTTAATTGAGGTTGTGATTATCTTCCCCCTGCTCATCCTTAATTGAAATTGTTATATATTCTTCGTAATTTGACAAACCTTAAAAGAAGTTTAGGTATCCTATATTTAGTTGACATTCCCTTATTTGGAATTATTTGATCGTATTAGCTTCCTTGTTGTTGAACTACATATTATGGGATCGTTGCTTCACATTATTTTCTCCCTTATTGAGATGTTCTTATTACGCTTAGTATTCTTTATTGTGGTTATTCCTTGTGAGCTAGTTTTACCGTCTCTTTGTGATCGAAAGTTCTCGAGTTGATTTACTTGTCGTGTTCTTGTATATATTATCATTGTTGCAGTGGTACTTGTTGTGGTGGTGCACGAGGTTTCTGCCGTGCGGTTGTTGATATTTTGATGCACGAGGTTTCTGCCGTGTGGTTGTTGATATTGTGATGCATGAGGTTTCTGCCGTGCGGTTATTGTTATGGGGTTGCACGAGGTTTCTGCCGTGCTATTGCTACTATTCACATATTGCACATGCGGCGTGACAAGGCGGGATATGTATATATATATGCTTATATGTGGGTTGCTCTTGTGGCGAGACAAGGGAACATTATGATGCACGTGTGGCGAAACAAGGCGGGCACTTATTATGTTATTATTTGCACGCGTAGCGAGACAAGGTGGGCTATGTCAGGGATTGACTGTGATGATTGATGGCCTGGGGCATTCTTGCTGTTTGATATTGTGTTGTGGTATGCTTACCTGTATGAGTTTTATCTCGTGGAAGTTGTGAGAAAACATCTTACGCGTCGTCCGTTCTTTTCCTTAGGCTTATTAGCTGGTAGGGACTATGTTAAAGCACTTGCACAAGCATACACGTAGTTGAACACTCCCATTGGATATGGAGTTCTCCTGATATTGTTGAGTATAGATGTACACCCTCGTCTACTTGTCATATATGTGAGAGTAGCTCTAGTTAGTATGTGAGTTATCAGCGTGACCATGAGTACTAATGGGGGTACAAGATACCAAGTGTTAGGGTTCAGGTATTGGGACCCGTGCGTTGTAAGTTGTCCGATGTTCGGTATTTCGTGGAGTCTGTTGGCTAAGACTTGATGTGAACACTGTCGTAGGTTTTGAGTTATTACTTACCTTTACTATATTTGTGATTTAGGTTTTGGATTTGTGATCTCGCTCGCTCTTCTATGTCATTATTATGGTATTTCCGCTGTTAGTTGATGTTTTTCTTCCCTTACTGTGATTGTTGTATTGTTAGCCATAGTGTGTAGTCTTTATATGTATGCATCATGTTCCGTTGTTCCTATGTTTATATTTGTATAGTTTATCAGACCGATAGGTGTCTTGACTGTTCCTTGTCACTACTCCACCGAGGTTAGTCTTGATACTTACTGGGCACCACTGTGGTGTGCTCATGCTACTCTTCTGCACATTTTTGTTGTGCAGATCCAGGTGTCGATCGTTAGTAGCTCTGCGGACCATTGCTGAGGAGACTCAAGGTAAACCTGCTACTGCGTTTGCAGGCTTCGGAGTCACCTTCTTACTTGTATTCAACTATTTTTACTCCTTTCCAAACAGTTTATATAGAACTGGTAGCTAACTCTGTAGAGCTTATAACTGGTACTATCGGGTTTTGGGAATATGCTCATTGTATAAAGGATTCATTCCAGAAAAATTTTAAGATGTTATTTATTATTGTTGTTCTTCTGTAAATATTAGGCTTACCTAGTCCTTAAGACTAGGTGCTGTCACGAAATCCAACGTAGGGGAAATTGGGTCGTGACACTAATAGATTGAAGTTGCTAGGATTTTCGAAACATTGTAGTAAATTAAGGAAAGTCAAGCAAGGTATGTTGGCTAAACTTCTCTCTTATAATTGAATCCCACGATGTTCTCGTAAGTCTCAAGAATGATGGGCCAAGTCCTTATTTCTCATATTCCGAATAATTCCTTATAAATTTGACTATTTCGAACAGGCTTTGTGTCGAATGATATGTGTTCAAAATTTGTTCTGAATGCCCCTATCACATTATGTTATCCTTCGGGAATGTGTTCAAGTATGGTTTATGTATTAAAATATTATGATTTTGGTTATGTTTCAATTGCAAGTTATTTTGCCAAATTGTGGAAGAAAACTCAATGTGCTTAAGACTCTTAATTGCTCATATGTATACTTAAGGTCTTGATTAGAAATGCCTTGTTGTTGATAATCCATGATGATATTTGAAAGTGAAAAGAGTGATCATGAAATATGAAATACCGTCGACGTGCCAAGAATGATATTACTAATTTGTAATGAACATTTGGGGCTGGCTAGTGAAAAAAGGGTTGGGTAATTATGCATGCAAGGGTAGAAAATATGCCTATAGGACTTCTTTTAATTCTGCACTTTCAAGCTGCATTAGAAATCATGCCTATAGGACTTCTTTTAATTCTGCACTTTCAAACTGCATTAGGACTTCTTTAATTCTGCACTTTCAAATTACATTAGAAATCATGTCTCTAGGATTATACTAAATCCCGTCCGTTCAGTTCCACACCTAGATAACCTGTCTATAGGTCGTATTCGAATTCTGCATGCTACTTAGATATCATGCTTTAGGTTTTAAATGGCTAAATAAGTATCACATTCGTAATTTTGAAATCAGTAATATATAGAAATCATGCCTGCATAGATTCTTAAATAAAATCTGACTCGTTTCATTCCCATTCAACATTAGATATCCTGTTCATAAGGATTAAAAATCAGTAATAGTAGATACTATCACCTGCAGGACCTGTAACTAGTTTAATTTAATTTTGTCTCTTCTGAACTCCTTTTAATAATCTAATCCCCTTACTTAAAAAGGTTTAGCAAGCATGCCCATAGGATTTCAAACAATCTATTTCGAGTTTTAATGTCTCATCCCTTTCTGAATTGAATAGACATCATGCCTATAGGACTCCGTCCAAGCATTCAGGCAAGCCTTAGGATAATAATTGTAAAATCAAATCCGCTTCATTAATTGCTACAACCAGCAGGCAACCCTGATTCGGACTTCTTATCTGAGTTATGTAATAATCTAAGCTGCCTCAACAATTAACTTCCCTCGTCTTATGTTCTTTAAATCAGACCTAAGAAGTATGTGCAAGTCATGCTATTTATGTGCTTTTGTTTGAGGAGGTATACTTGAGCCTTATATGCTTATGTGTTTCCCCCTTTAATGTGCATGTCTTTATATGTTTTGTATGTCGCCTTAGATTTTTTACCTTTGAAACCTCGAATAAGCCTAATATCTCTCCCTTTAGGGTTAGTAGTCCTAAGCACCTCCGAGACTGATAAGAATGGGGCGGGTAATAGCATGCAATAAGTAAGCGAGACCAATCCGCGCTTTAAAACCTTAACGGGGTGGGAAGGGTAGATACGGATATGATGACCACGCGGTAATGTCACGTGTAGCCCCTCATTGAGGAGAGATTACCGGACATTGTGTGGGGTGATCCATATTTTTAATAAACCTAGGACCCACCCCCCCCTTTTTATTCATTCTTTACTCTTGTTTTTTAGCATTGTAACTCCTTATTTTTAAAATCAGCTCTTTGATTGTTCTTTCAGATTTGTTTACTTTCAAACCATTATGAATTGAAATCCCCTCTTACTTGAGCCTTATCTGCTTACATGTTAATTATACCCCAAATTCACAATAATTGTTTGGCCGGGAACCACACTAAGTGGATCCTGAGGGGTGCCTAACACCTTCCCCTTAGGATAATTTCAAAGCCCTTACCCTATCTCTGGTTATCCAAGTTTAGATATAATTGAACCCTGTAAGGTGTCCTAATGCACCATAAATCATTAGGTGGCGACTCTTCAAAACCCAGTTCCCAAAAGGAACGAGTTGTCCCTCCAAATGTCATGAACCCGATTTCACGAGAAAAAGGGGGCGCGATAGGAAGCCTTCACACTCATCCGATCACCTGAAAGTAGCACCCTTCTGGGTCAATTTGGTCAAAGGCGATGCAATAGAAGAGAAACCCTCCATAAAGCAATGATAATAACAGGCCAAATAAAGGAAGCTTCGAATCACCGTAGCCGAGGACGGTCTGGGCCAGCTGTTGATACCCAATTTATTCCTATATTTTTAATATGCATAAATACCTTCAAAATAGCATGTACAAGAATATATAAGCATGCACAAGGGTTTTACCAATTTTCCCATGATTTTAGGAATTTAAGTTGATTTGTTTTCTTCCCTTTTATTCATAAAATCCCAATAATTATTTTCCAAATTATTGTTATGATGATTTAGTCATTTAATTTCTATATTTATGCCAAATATGGTTAATATATTTTTTATAATTGCATTTGGTATTTTAAGCTAAAACTGTATATAATTGCGATATTAGCCCATTTAATGTATAATTACATCCTATATGCGTAAAATTGGTCCCTATATTTTTAAAATGATAAATATATATTTTAAATGATTTTGGTACATAAAATTATTTTCCAGAAATTGTTTAGTATTTATTATAAATTAAATAGGGGAAAATTAGCTATTTAAAATATAGCCAGATTGACATTTCAATTGTAGCCTAAATTGAACCCAACCCTAGCCCAATTTCTTATTAAATTACCCGACCCAGAACCCGTTAGATCATGGCCGTTGATTTAAGAGATCGACGGCTCGTAACGTTTCTTTCCTTTTTTTTTTATCTTAAACGACCCTTAACACTAATCACTCTCTACACACCGCCGCCTCTGTATCTTCTCGTCTCCTCTCCTCTCTCAACCTAACCCTAAACCCTTTTCAACCACCGCCCCCTTCTCCGGTCATCTCCGGTGACTACCTTTCAACTCCTAAGCCTCCAATGGCTCCTCCATTGCCTTGCTCATCTTCTCCGAGGCCTTCAAGGGCCCTAGGCCACGCCGACTTGTATCTAGGGTTGCTGTTTTGGCTGTTCATGGCTTCTCCGGTGTGATTTTGAGCCAAATCACACTATATTTGTTACGATCTTGGAGGTTCTAAACAGGTTCTTCCGTCTCTATTTGGGTTTCCTTTGGAACCCTAACTTTCATTTGTATTTCTTAGATCTGTGCTATTTTTTTTCAACGATTCGAGTCTGTTCTTTCTATGTTTTACACCGTTATCCAACCTCTGTCGAAAAAATCATCGATTGCAAGTTGTTTTACTTTCTTTTAAAAGATAGGGTTTTTGGAACTTTTTCTACACTCTGTTTAAATCGATTCTTCATGTTTAAACCTCTATCCTTTGCATATCTCGACTGATTCTGTGTTTTTCTCCTTTTTCAACTCGTCTATGTTGAAAACCCTAATTTCTTAGTCCTAACCTTGGGTTTCTGAGTGTCGTTTTGATAATATGTTCAATTAATCTATATGTTCCTATGATTCTGTTATTTTTGCCCTATGTTTGCTTGTTAGGATTCCTAATTGTGGTTATCCTTGCCTATTGTGTGATTTTCGCTCACCGATGTTTCTGATTCTTCACTTCTCCTACCTGTATCATGCTTAGCCTACTAATTCAGACTATGCTCTACATGAATCCCTAATTTTATATGTGATTCTTGTCCTACCCGACCTCTTAGGGTTCTGATTTTTGCTTACCATGTGCTTGTTCTTATAGAGTGGTGCTAAATCAGTGTTATCTCCTATTCTTGCATCCTTGAATCTTTGTTGTTGATCTTTCACTAATTCCGCATATTATTTCTACTGATTTTTACCTTGTAGAATGTTTTCTGACGTTATTCTATGGTCAATTATGCTATTAATTTATTTCTCAAGTCTTTCCTTGATTGAAGTGTGCTGAACCTGGCCTCTATTATATATTGTGTAATTGTACTATGCAGAAAATATTTCCTTAATTGGCATTTTCAGCCTTATACGATTTCCTTCCTTATTTGTTGTATGTCTATTACCGTTTGAGGTTAATTCCTCAGTTAAAGGGAGTACTTACCTTGATTTCCTGACTGATTGATTCTGAGTTCCTTAATTACTGGTGAACTTTGATTTTTACCTTATTTGCTACTTGTTTTCAACCTATAAATACCTTAGTCTTTCATTAACACAAGGATCGAACACTGGGTTAAAAACTATCTCTCACACTTAAAAATTTCTGCCCTCTCTCTTGTGCTACTTGCTACTGCTCTAAGTTAGCCGCCTTTAAGCCAAGGCTAACCATTTGTCCTCTCTTGTTCTTTCATTCTGCTCACTACTCTCTTTACTGGTATGTCCTAGTTTCAATTCAAAGTTCCAACAACAATATGATTCTCTTATTGTTTCAGTTCATCTTGTTTCTAGTTTGCTTCTATTTGTGGTTTTGTTGTGAAACTTGTAGTTGAGGGTTGCACTACTAGCATGTTATCATATCTTCCCCTCCCTTGAGATCAGTATATTTCCCCTTCTGTTTGTTTCTGGGCATGTCTACACCAATCATCTCTTACTTGTTATGTGTTTACCACCATGAATCCCCAAATCCCTATCACCCCTCTATGTGGTTATGTTCTTCATGCCTGATTTTCTGACTATGTCTGGTCAGCTGTTTCTGAGCATGTCTAAACCAGTCCTAGACCTTTACTGGGTTATGTGTTTGCAGTCAAGTGTTCTATGTATCCCAAACCCCTTGACCCATGTGTGTGACTACTGAGTTTACTTAGTTCTGTGAATTGTCCATGTATAAACCTATCCTAAGATGTTTGGACTTCTGTTCATTCCTTCAATCTCTTTTCAAACAGTCTCCATTGCTTTACTAAATTACTTTCAAACAAACTTTTGTTTTAATACAGTTTTCTACTAAAACCTTTCAACTTGTGTCCATCACTTCACACTCTACTCTTAGTCAATAAGTTCTGCCCCCTCCAGTATGTGTACTACCTTGGGATCCTCTTGAGAACCCTCTGAACTCTGGCATACTGGGGCTGGCTTTTCCACACTGCACTTGTTCAATCTTTGGTTATTAAGTCTAGGTGTAAGCACTACCCGGGATCCTTGCGATCCTTAGGGAACTTTGATGCACCTAGACTCTGACTTTGTCTATGGAATTGAGGCATTTGAGGCCAATGGAGGCTTTGGGAAGTCTGGGCCTAATCAGAGGCTCCCTATGGAATAGATTCTTGATTTTTTATTTACTTATGTAATTCATTCATTGGTCTGTAATAACTTGTAAACAGATATTGGGGCATTTAATGGAAAGGGTGGGTAGATACATGTTTTGTGGGGTAATTCGGGTAGAAATCATGCTCATAGGACTCTACTTTTAAATCTGTTTGCTCCACTAAGTAGAAATCATTTGCTCCTAGGACTTCATGTTTAAATCTGATTTGTTTTTCCAATAGAAATCATGCTCCTAGGCCTTCATGCTTAAATTCGATTGCCTCACCAAGTAGAAATCATGTTTATAAGGTTTCAGATTCTGTCATGTTTAGAAACCATGCCTATAGGTTCTAAATAATCATGCCTTCAATCAGATTAACTGATAGATTCCATGCCTATAGAAATTAATCCAAATTATGTTATTGCAAGTGTTTATGTCTACATGTCTTAAAATCATAGTAACAAACGTAGACATCGTGCCTATAGGGAACCATATTTGAAATTCCGCCTGTCAATCCAATTAGTCTAAATAAATCAACTTAGTCCCCGCCTAGTACATTTCTAAATTGGTTTTATTAAGTATTTCATATTTCTTGAAACAAGTTCTTTCAAACTGCCTCAATCTCATTAAATATCATGCCTATAGGTATTAACGAAGTCTTTTTCAAAACTTGCTTTGTTTCTATACAAATGTGCTAATCAACACTTCGCGTATAGGCAAGCCCTTAGGGCGTTATCAAAAAAATGCATCTCTGAAACTGTTTCTATTGCTTAATGTTTTCTGATCCTAACAGGCTTTAAAAAATCCATAGGCAATTGCTAGGGTTGTAACTTCTGAGTCTAAAAGAGGTTGTTTTTCTTTTGCACATTCACCTAGATATCCTGCCTTAGGACATTGTCTAATGAAAGACCTTAACTGTGCTTGAGTCGTGCTGCTTATGTGTTTGTTTGGGGAGGAAACTCTGAGCCTCTAATTGCCCCCTTTTACGTGCTGAAAGTCCTAAGTGTTTTGATTGTCGCCTTAGAATTTTCACCTTTAAAAACCTTAGGGGTGCGTCTAGAACCACCTATAGGTAGAAGTCCTAACTCCCTCCAGGACCATTAAGAAAGGATGGGTAGCAGCACGCAATAGAAATCGTTGACCAAACACTCGCTTTGCATGACCAATAAGGGGATGGGAAGGGTAGATATGGATATGATGACCAGTGCGCTAATGCCACGCGTAGCCCCTTTTCCGAGGAGTGATTACCAGGCATTGTATTGATGTGATCCTATAGGCTAACCAACCTACGACCTCCCTCTTCCCAAATTCTCTTTACCTAAAGCTTTACTTTCCCTTTTTATGCACATAACCTGTTTAAGTTCTTGTTTTATTGTTTGAGTTATACAATGCCCAACATGCTTTGCTTGCAATTATTTGCTTAAATTGTTTATTGTGTTAATGGAATAATTCGTAAGCGTAAGTTCGGCCGGAACCCACAGTTGTGGACCAAGAGGGGTGCTAACACCTTCCCCTCGAGTTTATTTCGAGCCCTTACCCTAATCTCTAGTAATGCAAACCAATCTAAGAGTTAACCGCTCTAGGTGCCCTATCGCACCTCAAAATCGTTAGGTGGCGACTCTTTAAATACCCAATTCCAAAAAGGAAACGAGTCGATCCCCCATTAATGTCAAAACCCGAACTTCCCCACCCCCCCTCCGCCCGCGAGGGAAGGGGAAAAAAAGGGGGCGCGATAGCATGGCGACTCCGCTGGGTATACCTTTTAGGCTCTTACCATGGCGAACTTGCTCTTATAAATTAGTCCAAGCATGCTTTATCCCGTACCCTCTTCCCTTATTTAAATTTTTTACTATCTGTTTTTTTTAAGCATTCACTGTTCTTTATTCTTGAAACTGACTAGTCGTTTTGTTTCCTTTTTGTAACTGTCTTTCAATTGTTTAACTACTGTATTTATTTTTCCTACGTGCAAATACTTGACTACATGTTATTAATTGCTGCATAAATCATGCTCCGCATCATATTCCACTCGTGCGCCTCAACTCCTATAGCAACGCTTTATTGAGTGGTTGCGCTCTTCCTATTTACTACCCTTAAATCCGGAAAGGCTTATTTGCGGTAAAACCAGTCGATCAGCGATCCTGTTGATGGTTCCGTGCCTTTCCCCTCGGGTTGTCCGCTCGAGGGTACCAGTCTAAAACCCCATAGAAACCTTACTCTGGTCGAAATTGTGCATGCATCATGGTCAAACCTAGTCGGATCAGTTATGTTGTCCACATAATGATCCTTTAAGATAAGCCTTATCCAAACTCCATCGGGTTTTCCATAATCCAAACGGACACAACCACGTTCTGTGCATTAATTTGGAGAACTAAATGCCGATATGTTGATCACAAATGTATATATAGTCGAGTATGGTGGGGGTAAGGTCTAACCTTTTATTTTACAGGAAATGAAGCATGACGTCCCCAGATTCGGTATGGTTAGCAACATCCCATCCCTACTGTTAGATTGGTGGGAGGACATTTCCTCAAGTGAAAAGAAACATGTGAGGAAGTACCTGGGTAACCTGCCCTCCTTGCTGTATATTGAGCCAAACAACAAACTGATCGAAGCTGCCACCTTATTTTGGGATAGTGAGAGGGCGGTGTTTCATTTCGGCAACATAGAAATGACACCACTTTTGGAGGAAATTGGAGGGCTTGCGGGTTTAGCTTGGGACGGTCCTGGGCTGTTGGTACCAAAAACCGTACGGGCAGGGGATTTTTGAAGATGATAGGGTTGAAGAAGAATGTCGACTTAGTGTGCTTGAAGGAATCTTATGTACCTTTCGAATACTTTTACGAGAGGTACGGCCATAGCAAATCTTTCCGCACCTACCATGATGAGATCTCGCTCACTTCTCTGGGTCATATCCACTGTAGGGTATTTGTATTCGTGGTGTGTTTCCTAGGCCTGATGGTGTTCCCAATGAAAAAAAGGAAGAATTCACACTAGGTTGTCTATGGTTGCAAAAACTTTGATGGAAGGGATTAATGGACAGGCGTATACCATAGTCCCCATGATCGTAGCCGACATTTATAGGGCTCTGGAGCATTGTCAAAGAGGGATAAATCATTTCGAGGGTTGCAACTTATTGCTGTNAATATATATTTTAAATCATTTTGGTACATAAAATTATTTTCCAGAAATTGTTTATTATTTATTATAAATTAAATAGGAGAAAATTAGCTATTGAAAATATAGCCAGATTGACATTTCAATTTTAGCCTAAATTGAACCCAACCCCATCCCAATTTCTTATTAAATTACTTGACCCAGACCCTATACACACTTACCCGACCTAGAACCTGTTAGATCATGGCCGTTGATTTGAGAGATCAACGGCCCATATCGTTTATTTCCCTTTTTAATCTTAAACGACCCCTAACCCTAATCACTCTCTACACACCGCCGCCTCTGTATCCTCTCCTCTCCTCTCCTCTCTCAACCTAACCCTAACCCCCTTTCAACTGCTGCCCCTTCTCCGGTCATCTCCGGTGACTACCTTTCAACTCCTAAGCCTCCAATGGCCCCTCCATTGCCGTGCTCATCTTCTCTGAGGCCTTCAAGGGCCCTGGGCCACGCTGACTTGTATATAGGGTTTGCTGTTTTGTATGTTCATGGCTACTCTGTGTGATTTCGAGCAAAATCACACTGTATTTGTTACGATCTTTGAGTTTCTAAACAGGTTCTTCCATCTCTACTTGGGTTTCTTCTGAAACCCTAATTTTGTTTGCATCTCTTAGATCTGTGTTTTTTTTAAAACGATTTGAGTCTGTTCCTTTTATGTTTTACACTGTTCTTGAACCTCTTTTGCAAAAATCGTCGATTTCAAGTTGTTATTTTTTTACTTTCTTCTAAAGTTAGGGGTTTTTCAGAACTTCTTCTATGATCTGATTAAATCGATTTTTTTATATGTTTTAACTTCTATCCTTTGCATATCTCGACTGACTCTATGTTTTACTGCTTTTTCAACTCGCTTATGTTAAAAGCCCTAATTTTTTAAGGTTCTTCGTTTGGTTTCTGTGTAATAGCATGACGGACCGGTTCTCATTTTTGAGTTCTTGTGATTTCTTGTGACTGCCTCGCCTTGATATGCTTCTACCGAGTTCCTCAGCCTAAACTTACACTGATTATATGTGTTTGTGTTCATCTTGACTATTCACATCAAGACTTACATCTTTCTCACTGATTCGACATTGTTTAACTTTCATATTTGCTAGAGTTGTGTGCCAATTCTTGACTATCCATGTCTTACTCTATTTATATGTCAAACATGCTGACTCTTTTTTCATGACCTTCTCTTTGATTAGTTCAGCGTTCCCTGTTTCCTAGTTTGATTTGAACACTTCCCTTTAAACCCCCCCCCTCCCGATTCCTACCTTTCCACTTAATTTGATTAATTTGCTTGCCTAAATTAATTTTCCCTTGCCTTGTCTGCATTATTACTTGATTCTCGCCGATTATTTCCTTAATTTAAAACTTTCTGGAGCTAGCCTTAATGACTTGTTCTATACTTGTACTATTTTGAAATCTTTCCTTATTTGTTGTACTCCAACTATGTACGCTTTCTTTCCTTATTTATCACTTGTTCTTACCGTTGAGTTAACTCCTCAATTAAAGGGAGTACTTGCCTTGATTGCTTTACTGATTGATTCTGAGTTCCATAACTACTGGTGAACTTTGATTTTTACCTTATTTGCTACTAGTTCTCAACCTATAAATACCTTAGTCTTTCATTAACACAAGACACGAACTCTTGGTTCAAAAAACTCTCTCACACACACTTAAAACTTCCTGCTCTCTTTTGTGCTACTTGTCGCTGCTCTAAGTTAGTCGGCTGCAAGCCAAGGCTAACCATTGTGTTTTCATGCTCTTTCACTTTGCTTACTGTCTTCTTTACCGGTATGTTCTAGTTTCAATTTAAAGTTTCAACAACAACATGATCCTTTTGTTGCTTCAGTTCATTCTGTTTCTAGTTTGCTTCTATTGTGGTTTTGCTGTGAAATCTGTAGTTAATATGTTTACATTATTAGCATGTTATGAAATTCCCTTCTTTAGAATCAGTGTATTACCCCCTCTGTTTGTTTCTGAGCATTTCTAGACCTTTGCTTGATTATGTGTTGGCAATTAAGTGTCCCATGAATCCCAAACCCCCCTGACCCCTGTTTGTGATTACTGGATTTACTTTGGTTCTATGACCACTGGCTATGTCTATGAACCTCTCTTAAAGGTGTTATGTTTGGATTTTTGTTCACTACCCCAATCTCTTTTCAAACTGCCTCTGGGGTTTTACTAAAATTACTTTCGAACAAACTTCCTTTTTACAGTCTTTCACTAAAACCTTTCAACTTGTGTCAAGCACTTTCACTTTACTCCTAGATTAATAAGTTCTGCCCCCTCCAGTATGTGTACTGCCTTGGGATCCTCTAGAGAACCCTCTGAACTCTGGCATGCTGAGGCTGGCCCTTCCACACTGCACTTGTTCAATCTTTGGTTACTAAGTCTAAGTGTAAGCACTGCCCGGGATCCTTGAGATCCTTAGGGAACTTTGATGCACCTAGACTCTGACTTTGTCTATGGAATCGAGGCATTTGAGGCCATTGGAGGCTTTGGGCAATCTAGGCCTAATCGGAGGCTCCCTATAGAATAGCTTCTTGATTTTTTATTTACTTATGTAATTCATTCATTGGTCTGTAATAACTTGTAAACAGATATTGGGGTATTTTAGTGAAAAGGGTGGGTAGATACATGTTTTATGGGGTAATTCGGGTAGAAATCATGCTCATAGGACTTTACTTTTAAATCTGTTTGCTCTACTAAGTAGAAATCATGCTCCTAGGACTTCATGTTTAAATCTGATTGTTTTTCCAATAGAAATCATGCTCCTAGGCCTTCATGCTTAAATTCGATTGCCTCACCAAGTAGAAATCATGTTTATAAGGTTTTACATTATGTCATGTTTAGAAACCATGCCTATCGGTTCTAAATAATCATGCCTTCAATCAGATTAACTGATAGATGTCATGCCTATAGAAATTAATCCAAATTATGTTATGGCAAGTGTTTATGTCTGCATGTCTTAAAATCAGAGTAACAAACATAGACATCATGCCTATAGGGAACCATATTTGAAATTCTGCCTGTCAATCCAATTAGTCTAAATAAATCAACTTAGTCCACGCCTAGTCCATTTCTGAATTGGTTTTATTAAGTATTTCATATTTCTTGAAACAAGTTCTTTCAAACTGCCTCAATCTCATTAGATATCATGCCTATAGGTATTAACGAAATCTGTTTTAAAACCGGCTTTGTTTCTATACAAATGTGCTAATCAATACTCCGCGTATAGGCAAGCCCTTAGGGCGTTTTCAAAAAATGCATCTCTGAAACTGTTTCTATTGCTTAATGTTTTCTGATCCTAACAGGCTTTAAAAAATCCATAGGCAATTGCTAGGTTTATAACTTCTGAGTCTAAAAGAGGTTGTTTGTTTTTTGCACATTCACCTAGATGTCCTGCCTTAGGACATTGTCTAATGAAAGACCTTAACTGTGCTTGAGTCGTGCTGCTTATGTGTTTGTTTGGGGAGGAAACTCTGAGCCTCTAATTGCCCCTTTTATATGCTGAAAGTCCTAAGTGTTTTGATTGTCGCCTTAGAATTTTCACCTTTTAAAACCTTAGGGGTGCGTCTAGAACCACCTATAGGTAGAGGTCCTAATTCTCTCCAGGACCGTTAAGAAGGGACGGGTAGCAGCACGCAATAGAAATCGTTGACCAAACACTCGCTTTGCATGGCCAATAAGGGGATGGGAAGGGTAGATATGGATATGATGACCAGTGCGCTAATGCCATGCGTAGCCCCTTTTCCGAGGAGTGATTACCGGGCATTGTACTGATGTGATCCTATAGGCTAACCAACCTAGGACCTCCCTCTTCCCAAATTCTCTTTACCTGAAGCTTTACTTTCCCTTTTTATGCACATAACCTGTTTAAGTTCTTGTTTTATTGTTTGAGTTATACAATGCCCAACATGCTCTGCTTGCAATTATTTGCTTAAATTGTTTATTTTGTTAATGGACTAATTCGTGAATGTAAGTTCGGCCGGGACCCACAGTTGTGGACCAAGAGGGGTGCCTAACACCTTCCCCTCGAGGTTATTTCGAGCCCTTACCCTAATCTCTGGTAATGCAAACCAATCTAAGAGTTAACCGCTCTAGGTGCCCTAACGCACCTTAAAAATCTTTAGGTGGCGACTCTTGAAATACCCGCTTCCCAAAAGGAAATGAGTTATCACCACCCATGAATGTCGAAACCCGGACTTCTCCCCCCGCGAGGGAAGGGGAAAAAAGGGGGCGCGACAGCACGTCGACTCTGTTGGGGATACCCTTTAGGCTCTTACCATGACGAACTTGCTCTTATAAATTAGTCCAAGCATGCTTTATCCCGTACCCTCTTCCCTTATTTTAATTTTTTTTACTATCTGTTTTTTTCCTAAGCATTTACTGCTCTTTATTCTTGAAACTGACTAGTCGGTTTGTTTCCTTTTTGTAACTGTCTTTCAATTGTTTAAATACTGTATTTATTTTTCCTTACGTGAAAATACTTGACTATTAACTGCTGTATAAATCATGCTCCACATCATATTCCACTCGTGCGTATCAAACCCTATAGCAACGCTTTAATGAGTGGTTGCACTCTTCCTATTTACTACCCTTAAATTCGGAAAAGCTTATTTGCGGTAAAACCAGTCGATCAGCGGTGCAGTCGATGGTCCGTGCCTTCTCCCTCGAGTTTTCCGCTCGAGGGTACCGGTCTAAAACCCCATAGAAACCTTACTCTGGTTAAAATTGTGCATGCATCATGGTCAAATCTAGTCGGATCAGTTATGTTGTCCGCATAATGATCATTTAAGATAAGCCTTATCCAAAGTCCATCGGGTTTTCCATAATTCCAATGGACACAACCACGTTCTGTGCATTAATTTGGAGAACTAAATGCTGATATGTTGATCACAAATGTATAAATAGTCGAGTCTGGTGGGGGAGAAGGGCCTAACCCTTTTTGTTTTGCAGAAAATGAGGCACGAGGTCCCCAGCTTCGATATGGTTAGCACACCCTCACTCTTGCTAGACTAGTGGAGAAATCTTCCATCAGATGACCAAATCAATGAATGGAAAGAGAGGGCCGCCAAATCTAGCGAGAAGCTTGAATATCTGGAATACAGCCTGTTGGAATTGGAAGGAAAAGCGAGGAAGAGAGTCACCGACTGACGCTGAGGGAAACGAAGAAGGGCATTTGGCAAAGGCATTCCTGCTAATGAGCCTATGCGAACTGGGGGATTTGATCGACAAGAGCATTCAGCCTGAAGAAAGTCCTTCCGAGACCAAATAGATTAGGTTTACTTGCTTTTCAAATGTAATAAGGCCAAGTGCCAGTAGTAATTTGTCTTTTTCTATTATCTTGGTATTGTTTTGGGATTCGTCTATTTTGAAATTATGAAATGAAGCATTTATTGGCATTAAAAGTTCTCCAAATCTACTTGTCGCTAGGCCTACCTCGGGTACAACGAGGCTCCCAAATTAGGATGCAAATTTATATTTCCGCATATTTGTTTAGATCCTGCAAACATTTCAGGACCCTCACTGACTTGTTACCTTTTGTTTTTGCTTATTTCTTATTATTATTCCCATCCCCTAGGTTGGTTCAATCATACTGGCCTCATCAGCATGTCACACCAGATCCAGAGGCCCTTCACCTCCTCCTCATCCAAGCAACACAAAGGGCAAAGGAAAGGCAAAGACGGATGATTTAAGTGGTATCCGAAAGGAAAATATTGAGAATGCAGAAACCTCTGATGGTCGTAGCACTATGGCCCCAAATGATCTGGTTTTAAGGCTAGAGCAAAAGATATTGGAACTGCAAGGAGAACCTGAGCAAGTTCGCAACCTGGCAAACCTGTCGCTTACCCTGAATGTCCCTGACATCAACCAACAGAACGCCAAGAACCCAGCACCTCCTCAAAGCACACAAAGTCCTCCCGCACCAAATCAATACGCAACTCCACCCCAGAATTTCAATCCATTGCCAGCTCCACCGCAATAACACCATCAACCAATTCATTACCCACCAGCTACCACTTACCACACTCCCCAAAATACACCACCACTCATTCCTGATCCACAGAACTCCACCAATGACCACCACTACACCCACCAAAGCAACCCCATCTATGTGGAAACCACACCTCATCCTACCCAACCAATCTCCTGTACACTGGAAACTTCTGAAAAGGATTTGCTCATCAAAACATGGTTGAAGAACTCAAGAAGTTGACTAGCCGGGTTCAAGGTGTTGAGGGCGACAGAGGAATAGAGGGTTTGAACTATGAAGACTTGTGCATACAGCCGGATGTCGAACTGCCAGAGGGGTACAAACCTCCCAAGTTCGAAATGTTCGATGGTACAGGTGATCCCAGGGTTCATCTCAGAATTTATTGTGACAAACTTTTCGGGGTCGGGAAAGATGAAAAGATCCGAATGAAGCTCTTTATGAGGAGCCTTACTGGGGACGCTTTGTCCTGGTATCCCAAGAAGTGGTCTAATTGGGTAAGCATGGCGTCGGATTTCATGGTCCGGTTCAGGTTCAACACAGAGACGCACCGGATGTCTTCTACTTTCAGAATCTTAGAAGAAACCTACTGAGACCTTCCGTGAATATGCTACTCGTTGGAGGTCGGAAGCGGCCAAGGTCAGGCCATCCTTGGACGAAGAACAGATGAATAAATTCTTCGTCAGGGCACAGGACCCGCAACATTATGAGAGGCTGATGGTTATCAAAAATCACAAATTCTCTAACATCATCAAACTCGGAGAAAGGATTGAAGAAGGGATCAAGAGAGGAATAGTAACAAACTTCGAAGCTTTGCAAGCCACGAATAAAGCACTACAGTTAGGTGGCATATCGAAGAAGAGAGATGTTGGGGCAGTAATTGTAGCCCAGGGCCCAAAATCCCCGCTCGTCTATCAAACACCTCCACCCACATACCAAACACCTCCACCCACGTACCAAGCATCACCGCCCATATATCAACCTTCATCTCCCAGATACTTCCAACCAGCCTCTGTCCATCACACCTATAACTCCCAACCATCCCACTTCCAATCACCGCCAGCCCGTCAAAATTATCCGAGACCACGACCCAACTTTGACCGCAAGCCACCCAGATAGTATACCGCCATTGCTGAGCCCATTGACCAATTATATGAAAGGTTGAAAGCCGCCGGTTATGTCACTCCTGTTCCTGTTGTGGCATTAGAAAATCCATCCTAGTGGGTCAATCCGAACAAGACTTGTCCGTACCATTCCGGTATAAAAGGGCACACCACTGTTGAGTGCCGAACATTGAAGGATAATATAAACGCAAATTGACAACAAGGTCATACAAGCAAAGGAGGCCGCACCTAATGTCCGCAACAATCCCCTCCCTGATCACAGAGGTGATGGTATACATGTGATAGAGACAAATGAAGAATGGGACCTTGAGGGGTCGATCGGGCTTATTCGGGAAGGCGATGACTCTAAGGTCGCAATCACACTCACCCCTATTGTGGTTTAGACACAGGCACCAATCGAGGTTGAGGTAACTGCATCATATCCATTCGAGGTAGAAGTAGCGCCGCCCGCAGCCACCCCCGCTCCATTTGAAGTAGAAGTGGTCACGCCCTTCACTGTGATAGTATCCACCACACCTCGATTCAACTCAAAAGCAATACCCTAGGATTATGTCGCTGAGGCTCGGCGGAAAGGGAAGGCCAAGGTAGAGGAATCTGACTTGGCACAGGGAATGAATAGGACCGGAAGAGTCTATACACCTGAACACCTAGGAGGTTCAAGTAAGGAGGCCACTACTAGGCAACCTATCATTGATACTGGGCCAGATGACCTGTGGAGGAAAGTACAGGCAAAGGAGTATTCTATTGTTGACCACCTGAACAAAGTCCCTGCTCCGATATCTATCCTATCACTAATTCACTGTTGCAGAATTCTGAGGCACACAAGAACGCCTTGATGAAAGTGTTGAGTGAGGCCTATGTACCCAATAACATCACCGGCGTAGAAATGTCCAACATGGTTGGGCAAATACTAGAAAGCCATAAGATCATCTTCCACGAGGATGAGCTACCACCCGAGGGGCGGAATCACAATCGAGCATTGCATATTACGGTGCAATTTGAAGACAAGTTCATTGCCAGGGTCTTGGTTGATGGAGTTTCAAGCCTAAACATCTGTCCATTGGACACTGTGAAGAGGTTGGACAAAGGTTTCCACGAGATAAGGGTAGGAAACATGAATGTGAAAGCTTTCGATGGGTCCTAGAGGGCCACGAGCGGGGAAATCAGCCTTTGCTTGCAGATGGGGCCAACTTGGTTCGATGTTGAATTCCAAGTACTTGACATACCAGCCTCATACAACCTTCTGTTGGGCCGACTATGGATCCATGCTGCGGGAGTCGTGCCTTCCACGCTACATCAAGCCGTGAATTTTGAATGGAACCACCAAGAGGTAATCATTCACGGAGATGGAAGTAACTCCATCTACACTAGTCAGACCATCCCGGCCATTGGACATAGAAGAAGGCTAGGAGGGGAAACCTACCATCACATCGAACGGGTCAATGCTGTCGAAAAGGACAAGTGGTGGAGTAACAAGATAGAAAGCATATTAGCATGGTCTAGATATGAACCCGTCAAAGGATCGGGAAAGAACCTCCAAGGTATCACCAAACGAATACAACTGAAGAATCATGGTACTACCTTTGGGCTCGGATACCAGTACACATGGCAAGAGTACAGAAACTGGTCGCCTCCATGGCGTGGGCCATATTACCCACTAGAGCAGCCAGTGCCACGTTTGGACAACGCTTTTCACCAAGCTAACACAATATGGGGGACCGCGGAAGATGAAGCGCTAGCAGGATTGAGGAATTTGTTCTTGGAGGATGAAGACATGGATTGCAGTGCCATAATAGAGGAGGAGGAGGGCCTCACTATTCAGACTATGGAGAAGGGAGCCGTTCTCAGGAACTGGATAGCCACACCATCCCGAGCCCGCCGGGTCCCTGGGTAGCTTGGCAAAATTTACTTCTATAAGCCATTCTAGGCATTTAGGATTTCCCCTAATTTTGTTTTAAGTTTTATTTGTTTTCTAAAATGAATGCTTGGTTCATCGAGCCGTTGTTTGTCTGGATAACTTTTCAAGTTTTAATCAAATGAATTTGCTCTTTATTATTCATTATTATCTTTACATTTTTCTTTTCTACAGCATTATTATTACTTTTCCTGATGAACCAGTGACTGTGACATGTAATGAGGCAACGCAACATGAGGATAGTGATTCAGAGGAAGAAGACGAGATACCCGAGGAAATTGTCAGGGAGGTTGAAAATTTTGAGAATAAGCCTAAGTCCAACCTGGACGAAACAGAAGCAGTAAATTTGGGAGACGCCGAGACCATCAAGGAGACCCGCATCAGCATTCACTTATCATCAATAGAGAAGGAAGAGCACATTCGTTTCCTAAAAGAGTATGAGGACATTTTCGCATGGTCATATGATGACATGACCGGTTTGAGCACTTCCATTGTGACTCACAAGCTGCCTACTGATCCCATGTGTCCACCAATCAAGCAGAAACTCAAAAAGTTCAAACCAGACATGTGTTTGAAAATCAAGGAAGAAGTTACCAAGCAGATCAAAGCTAAGGTTCTTAGGGTGGTTGAGTACCCAACTTGGTTAGCTAACATTGTGCCAGTTTCGAAGAAGGATGGGAAGGTCAGAGTATGTGTTGACTACCGGGATTTAAACAGAGCAAGCCCCAAGGACGACTTCCCACTGCCGAATATACACATTTGATCGACAACTGCGCTAAGAATGAACTCCAATTCTTTGTGGATTTCTTCGCGGGTTATCATCAGATCTGGATGGATGAAGAAGATGCAGAGAAGACAACTTTTATTACACCACGGGGTGTATACTATTACAAGATGATGCCATTCGGTTTGAAGAACGCTGGGGCCACTTACATGAGAGCCATGACAACCATCTTCCATGATATGATACACAAAGAGATAGAGGTATATGTGGACAACGCCATTATAAAATCCAAGAGGGCCGCAGATCACATAGCAGACTTGAGGAAGTTCTTTGACAGACTAAGGAGGTACAACTTGAAACTGAACCCCGCAAAGTGTGCATTCGGGGTTCCCGCAGGAAAGTTATTAGGATTCATCGTCAGTCGTCGATGGATCGAGCTGGATCCATCTAAAGTCAAAGCTATTCAGGAGTTACCACCACCTAAGAGCAAAAAGGATGTGATGAGCTTCCTAGGACGGCTCAACTACATCAGTCGATTCATAGCACAGTCCACAGTCATATGTGAACCCATCTTCAAGATGCTGAGGAAAGACGCCGAAACCAGCTGGACAGAGGATTGTCAGAAAGCTGTTGATAAGATTAAGGAGCACCTGTCCACACCACTAGTCCTGGTCCCGCAAGAACCAGGACGACCTTTGCTACTCTATCTGTCTGTATTGGATGGAGCCTTCGGATGTGTTCTGGGACAACATGACGAGACAGGAAGGAAGGAGCAGGCCATATACTACTTGAGCAAGAAGTTCACACCTTATGAAGAACGGTACTCTCTACTTGAACGCACTTGCTCTGCTTTGACCTGGACGGCTCAGAAATTGAGGCATTACTTCTGTGCCTACACTACATACCTCATATCCAGGATGGATCCCCTGAAGTACATATTTCAGAAGCCCATGCCTACTAGGAAGTTGGCTAAATGGTAAATACTATTGAGTGAATTCGATATCGTCTGTATAACTCAAAAGGCGGTCAAGGAACAAGCATTGGCAGATCATCTTGCTGAAAATCCGGTGGGAGGAGCATACAAACCTTTGAAAACATATTTTCCTGACGAAGAAGTGTCGTTCGTAGGAGAAGACATTACCGAAGCATACGATGGTTGGAGGATGTTCTTTGACGGAGCCGCAAATTTCAAAGGAGTAGGCATTGGAGCAGTTTTGGTATCAGAAACAGGTCAGCATTATCCTGTATCTGCTAAACTCAGATTTCCCTGCACCAACAACATGGCAGAGTATGAAGCCTGCATACTAGGGCTCAACATGCAGTCAACATGAACATTCAGGAGCTGTTGGTAGTCGGCGATTCAGATTAGCTTGTGCACCAGGTACAAGGAGAGTGGGCCACCAAGAATTTCAAGATATTGCCATATCTGCACCATGTGCAGGAATTGAGAAAGAGGTTCACAAAGATATAATTCCGACATGTGCCCAGAATCCAGAATGAGTTTGCCGACGCATTGGCCACTTTGTCATCCATGATACAACATCCAGATAAGAACTACATTGATCCCATTCCGGTGAGGATCCATAATCAGCCGGCTTACTGTGCTCATGTTGAAGAAGAAACGGATAGAACACTGTGGTTTCATGACATCAAAGGAGTATTTGGTGAAAGGAGAATATCCGGAGTATGCAAATCACACTCCGAAACACACACTCCGGAGATTGTCCAATCACTTTTTCCATAGTGGAGGAAACTTGTATAGAAGAAATCCTGATTTGGGTCTACTAAGGTGTGTCGACGCGAAGGAAGCTTCTAAGCTACTTGAGGGTGTACATGCCGGGACCTGTGGCCCACATATGAATGGTTTCGTCTTGGCAAAGAAGATACTCAGAGCTGGTTATTTTTGGATGACCATGGAGACAGATTGCATCCAGTATGTCCGCAAATGCTTTCAATGTCAAGTGCATGGCGATATGATAAAAGTGCCGCAAAACGAGCTCAATGCAACAAGCTCACCTTGGCCATTCGCCGCTTGGGGAATGGATGTTATTTGTCCGATTGAACCCACAGCTTCAAACAGACACAGGTTTATTCTGGTAGCCATTGATTACTTTACAAAATGGGTAGAAGCTGCATCTTACAAAGCTGTAACCAAGAAGGTCATCGCAAATTTCGTCAAGGATCGTATTGTCTGCCGATTCGGAGTTCCCGAGTCCATTATTACTGACAACACAACCAATCTCAACAGTGATCTGGTGAAGGCTATATATGAAGCTTCCAAAATCAGGCACAAGAATGCCACAGCCTATAGACCTCAGATAAATGGAGCCGTAGAATCCGCCAACAAAAACATCAAGAAGATACTAAGGAAAATGGTAGAGAACCACAAACAATGGCACGAGAAGTTACCCTTTGCCCTGTTGGGGTACCGCACCACGGTTCGCACATCAACCGGAGCAACTCCCTACATGTTGGTTTATGGTACCGAGGCTGTCATCCCAGCCGAGGTGGAGATTCCTTCCTTGAGAATTATACAGGAAGCCGAACTCAGCGATGCAGAGTGGATTAGAAGTCGCTATGAGCAATTGGCCCTTATCGATGGAAAGAGGATGAATGCAGTATGTCACGGCCAGCTTTATCAGAACAGAATGACCAGAACTTTCAACAAAAGGGTCAAACCAAGACAGTTTGCACCAGGACAGCTGGTATTGAAGAAAATCTTCCCTCATCAAGACGAGGCCAAAGGGAAATTCTCTCCCAACTGGCAAGGTCCGTACATGGTCCATAGGGTGCTGACAGGAGCAGCACTCATACTTGCAGAAATGGACGGAGATTTGGCCAAAACTGATCAATTCAGATGCACTCAAAATATACTATGCTTAGATTATTTTACATTTCTTCATCTAATGTATTGAACTACGCTTGACCTGATTCCCGTTTAATAGGGGATACGTAGGCAGCCTTATGGGTTCGGTCATATCATAATAAAATTTTCATTTCCCCCAAGATCAGAAACTGGGGCAGAATTTTGAGGAGGACCTTCAAAATTCCAGAGCAGGTCCAGCCAGCGCCCACATGTATCAGACAGTTAGAAATCGGTTAGGAAAACGGGCAGAATTTTGAGAAGGATCCTCAAAATTTCGAAGGGAGTCCGGCAAGGCCTATTGTCTGCAAACGGTCGAAGATCATCTACCAAACTGGGGCAGAATTTCGAGGAGGACCCTCAAAATTCCAATGTGAGAGAGTTGCACTCTAAAATGTGTCACAGTCGCTAGTTCATTGTGATATTTCACTGTGTTTAAGTAATAACTCTATTTTTCAATAATTGCATATTTTCGAAAAACCCTATTTCCATTACAGTCAGGTATCACCCAGGGGAACTCAAAAGGCTTTCAGAACGGAGCAAAGAGAAGCCAGCCAACAGAAGCACGAACCAACCTTGCCCCCACAAAACATACAATTTTTCATTGAACGCAGACACATCTGACATAACGATAACATCCGTGTAGCAAGATCGCTATCAATCATCGAACACATCTCCAGCTAAGACATATGCTACCCTTATTTGCTTCTTTCTTTTTGCATGGGACTAATCCCTATCCCGTATATTTGCATGAGGCTAATCCCTACCTCCATACTTGCATGAGTCTAATCCCTGACTCCCTATTTGCATGAGTCTAATCCTTGACTCCCTATTTGCATGAGTCTAATCCTTGACTCCATGAGGCTAATCCTTGCCTCCATATTTGCATGAGGCTAATCCCTGCCTCCATACTTGCATGAGTCTAATCCCTCACTCCCTATTTGCATGAGTCTAATCCCTGACTCCCTATTTGCATGAGTCTAATCCTTGACTCCGTGAGGCTAATCCTTGCCTCCCTATTTGCATGAGTCTAATCCCTGACTCCCTATTTGCATGAGTCTAATCCTTGACTCCATGAGGCTAATCCTTGCCTCCATATTTGCATGAGGCTAATCCCTGCTTCCATATTTGCATGAGGCTAATCCCTGCCTCCATATTTGCATGAGGCTAATCCCTACCTCCCCGTTTGCATGAGTCTAATCCTTGACTCCCTGTTTGCATGAGTCTAATCCTTGACTCCATCCTGCATGAGGCTAATCCTTGCCTCCCCATTTGCATGAGTCTAATCCTTGACTCCATGAGGCTGATCCCTGCCTCCATATTTGCATAAGGCTAATCCCTGCCTCCTCATTTGCATGAGCCTAATCCTTGACTCCCTGTTTGCATGAGTCTAATCCTTGACTCCATACCTGCATGAGGCTAATCCTTGCCTCCCCATTTGCATGAGTCTAATCCTTGACTCCATGAGGCTAATCCCTGCCTCCATACTTGCATGAGTCTAATCCCTGACTCCATGAGGCTAATCCCTACCTCCATACTCGCATGAGGCTAATCCTTGCCTCCCTATCTGCATGACACTAAGCAATGTCCCTCTTTGCACAAATATTGCTCTATTTTAGTACTATTCATTTGCTTTTCGATCGGGCTAAGCTCTGCCCTCCATTTCACAAGACTAGGCCTTGTCTTGTTAACATCATACTATTGCATATCATGGGCTGGAATATCGATAATCTATCCAAAGGCGTCATAGTCTAAAGGCATTATCCTCATAGCCGGAAGACACCATGCCATGACCTGAGGATCACTCAAAATTGCATATCATTATTCAAAGGCGTCATGGTTCGGAGGCACCATTTTCATGGCCCGAGAACATCATTTCATGGCCTGCGAATCCCTCACTAAATAATTCATGGCCCAGGACATCATGGTCTAAGGACGCCATCTCTAACCGTCCGAAGACAACTCTCATGGTCCAACGGGAGCTTGCATCATGTTTAAATTAATGCATTGTATACGCTCGTATTGCTTCTATCTGCAGGTAACCCGGCAAGCAGCGGCTATCCCAGCAGGAGCGATCCCGCTTCAGCCTCCCGACCATATCAAACCTAACCTCTTCCATAAAACCGTTCAACTATCCAGCCCTAGATGTTGCGTATGTCCTTGAAATGACTTCATCGGTATACTTCGTCGACGAATCCGGAACTACACATGGCCTGATTCCTATAAAACCAGGGATATTTAGGCAGCTCAGAAGCCAAGGTACGACCCAATCTCTCGAACCGTTTTGCTCGGTCAAAATTGGCCATCATTTCTTTACCCGAAAACTCTTTCATCCTTCCCGGGTAAAGAGGGGCAGCTGTTGATACCCAATTTTTTCCTATATTTTTTATATGCATAAATTCCTTCAAAATAGCATATACATGCATATATAAGCATGCACAAGGGTTTTACAGTTTTTCCCATGATTTTAGGAATTTAAGTTGATTTGTTTTCTTCCCTTTTATTCATAAAATCCCAATAATTATTTCCCAAATTATTGTTATGATGATTTAGTCATTTGATTTCTATATTTATGCCAAATATGGTTAATATATTTTTATATAATTGCATTTGGTATTTTAAAATAAAATTGCATATAATTACAATATTAATCCATTTAATGTATAATTACATCCTATATGAGTAAAATTGGTCCCTATATTTTTAAAAATGATAAATATATATTTTAAATCATTTTGGTACATAAAATTATTTTCCAGAAATTGTTTATTATTTATTATAAATTAAATAGGGGAAAATTGGCTATTTAAAATATAGCCAGATCGACATTTCAATTGTAGCCTAAATTGAACCCAACCCCGGCCCAATTTCCTATTAAATTATGCGACCCAGACCCTATACACACTTACCCGACCCAGAACTCGTTAGATCATGGCCGTTGATTTGAGAGATCAACGGCCCGTATCGTTTCTTTCCTTTTTAATATTAAACGACCCCTAACCCTAATCACTCTCTACCTACCGCCTCCTCTGTATCCTCTCGTCTCCTCTCCTCTCTCAACCTAACCCTAAACCCCTTTCAACCGCCACCCCCTTCTCCGGTCATCTCCGGTGACTACCTTTCAACCCCTAAGCCTCTAATGGCTCCTCCATTGCCTTGCTCATCTTCTCTGAGGCTTTCAAGGGCCCTGGGCCACGCCGACTTGTATCTAGGGTTGCTGTTTTGGCTGTTCATGGCTTCTCCGATGTGATTTTGAACCAAATCACACTATATTTGTTACGATCTTTGAGGTTCAAAACATGTTCTTCTGTTTCTATTTGGGTATCCTTTGGAACCCTAACTTTCGTTTGTATTTCTTAGATCTGTGCTATTTTTTTTCAACGATTCGAGTCTCTTCTTTCTATGTTTTACACCGTTCTCAAAGCTCTGTCGAAAAAATCATCGATTGCGAGTTGTTTTACTTTCTTTTAAAAGTTAGGGTTTTCGGAACTTTTTCTACACTCTGTTTAAATCGATTCTTCATGTTTAAACCTCTATCCTTTGCATATCTCGAGTGATTATGTGTTTTTCTCCTTTTTCAACTCGTCTATGTTGAAAACCCTAATTTCTTAGTCCTAACCTTGGGTTTCTGAGTGTCTTTTTGATAATATGTTCAGTTAATCTGTATGTTCCTATGATTATATGATTTTTGCCCTATGTTTGCTTGTTAGGCTTCCTAATTGTGGTTATCCTTGCCTATTGTGTGATTTTTGCTCACGGATATTTCTGATTCTTCACTTCTCCTACCTGTATCATGTTTAGCCTACTAATTCAGACTATGCTCTACATGAATCCCTAATTTTATATGTGATTCTTGTCCTACCCGACCTCTTAGGGTTTTGATTTTTGCTTATCATGTGCTTGTTCTTATAGAGTGGTGCTAAATCTGTGTTATCTCTTATTCTTGCATCCTTGAATCTTTGTGATTGATCTTTCACTAATTCCGCACGTTATTTCTACTGATTTTTACCTTGTAGAATGTTTTCTGACCTTATTCCATGGTCAATTATGCTATTAATTGATTGCTCAAGTATTTCCTTGATTGAAGTGTGTTGAACCTGGCCTCTATTACATATTGTGTACTCGTACTATGCAGAAAATATTTCCTTAATTGGCATGTTCAACCTTATACGATTTCCTTCCTTATTTGTTGTATGTCTATTACCGTTTGAGGTTAATTCCTCAATTAAAGGGAGTACTTGCCTTGATTTCCTGACTGATTGATTCTGAGTTCCTTAATTACTGGTGAACTTTGATTTTTACCTTATTTGATACTTGTTTTCAACCTATAAATACCTTAGTCTTTCATTAACATAAGGGATGAACACTGGGTTCAAAACTATCTCTCATGCATAAAAATTTCTGCCCTCTCTCTTGTGCTACTTGCTACTGCTCTAAGCTAGCTGGCTGCAAGCCAAGGCCAACCATTTGTGCTCTCTTGTTCTTTCATTCTGCTCACTACTCTCTTTACTGGTATGTCCTAGTTTCAATTCTAAGTTCCAAAAACAATATGATTCTCTTATTGTTTCAGTTCATCTTGTTTCTAGTTTGCTTCTATTTGTGGTTTTGTTGTGAAACTTGTAGTTGAGGGTTGTTTTACTAGCATGTTATCATATCTTCCCCTCCCTTGAGATCAGTATATTTCCCCTTCTTTTGTTTCTGAGCATGTCTACACCAATCATCTCTTACTTGTTATGTGTTTACCACCATGAATCCCCAAATCCCTATCACCCCTCTATGTGGTTATGTTCTTCATGCCTGGTTTTGTGACTATGTCTGGTCAGTTGTTTCTGAGCATGTCTAAACCAGTCCTAGACCTTTACTGGGTTATGTGTTTGCAGTCAAGTGTTCTATGTATCCCAAACCCCTTGACCCATGTGTGTGACTACTGAGTTTACTTAGTTCTGTGAATTGTCCATGTATAAACCTATCCTAAGATGTTTGGACTTCTGTTCATTCCTTCAATCTCTTTTCAAACAGTCTCCATTGCTTTACTAAATTACTTTCAAACAAACTTTTGTTTTAATACAATTTTCTACTAAAATCTTTCAACTTGTGTCCATCACTTCACACTCTACTCTTAGTCAATAAGTTCTGCCCCTCCAGTATGTGTACTGCCTTGGGATCCTCTTGAGAACCCTCTGAACTCTGGCATACTGAGGCTGGCCTTTCCACACTGCACTAGTTCAATCTTTGGTTACTAAGTCTAGTTGTAAGCACTGCCCGGGATCCTTGAGATTCTTAAGGAAGTTTGATGCACCTAGACTCTAACTTTGTCTATGGAATTGAGGCATTTGAGGCCATTGGAGGCTTTGGGAAATCTGGGCCTAATCTGAGGCTCCCTATAGAATAGCTTCTTGATTTTTTATTTACTTATGTAATTCATTCATTGGTCTGTAATAACTTGTAAACAGCTATTGGGGTATTTAGTGGAAAGGGTGGGTAGATACATGTTTTGTAGGGTAATTCGGGTAGAAATCATGCTCATAGGACTTTACTTTTAAATCTGTTTGCTCTACTAAGTAGAAACCATGATCCTAGGACTTCATGTTTAAATCTGATTTGTTTTTCCAATATAAATCATGCTCCTAGGCCTTCATGCTTAAATTCGATTGCCTCACCAGGTAGAAATCATGTTTATAAGGTTATACATTCTGTCATGTTTAGAAACCATGCCTATAGGTTCTAAATAATCATGCCTTCAATCAGATTAACTGATAGATGCCATTCCTATAGAAATTAATCCAAATTATGTTATGGCAAGTGTTTATGTCTGCATGTCTTAAAATCAGACTAACAAACGTAGACATCGTGCCTATAGGGAACCATATTTGAAATTCTGCCTGTTAATCCAATTAGTCAAAATAAATCAACTTAGTCCCCGCCTAGTCCATTTCCGAATTAGTTTTATTAAGTATTTCATATTTCTTGAAACAAGTTCTTTCAAACTGCCTCAACCTCATTAGATATCATGCCTATAGGTATTAACGAAGTCTATTTCAAAATCTGCTTTGTTTCTATGTAAATGTGCTAATCAACACTCCGCGTATAGGCAAGCCCTTAGGGCGTTTTCAAAAAAAAATGCATCTCTGAAACTGTTTCTATTGCTTAATGTTTTCTGATCCTAACAGACTTTACAAAATCCATAGGCAATTGCTAGGGTTGTAACTTCTGAGTCTAAAAGAGGTTGTTTGTATTTTGCACATTCACCTAGATATCCTGCCTTAGGACATTGTCTAATAAAAGACCTTAACTGTGCTTGAGTCGTGCTGCTTATGTGTTTGTTTGGGGAGGAAATTCTGAGCCTCTAATTGCTCCCTTTTACGTGCTGAAAGTCCTAAGTGTTTTGATTGTCGCCTTAGAATTTTCACCTTTCAAAACCTTAGTGGTGCGTCCAGAACCACCTATAAGTAGAGGTCCTAACTCCCTCCAGGACCATTAAGAAGTGACGGGTAGTAGCACGCAATAGAAATCGTTGACCAAACACTCGCTTTGCATGACCAATAAGGGGATGGGAAGGGTAGATATGGATATGATGACCAGTACGCTAATGCCACGCGTAGCCCCTTTTCCGATGAGTGATTACTGGGCATTGTACTGATGTGATCCTATAGGCTAACCAACCTAGGACCTCCCTCTTCCCAAATTCTCTTTACCTGAAGCTTTACTTTCCCTTTTTATGCACATAACCTGTTTAAGTTCTTGTTTTATTGTTTGAGTTATACAATGCCCAACATGCTCTGCTTGCAATTATTTGCTTAAATTGTTTATTTTGTTAATGGACTAATTCGTAAATGTAAGTTCGGCCGCGACCCACAGTTGTGGACCAAGAGGGGTGCCTAACACCTTCCCCTCGAGGTTATTTCGAGCCCTTACCCTAATCTCTGGTAATGCAAACCAATCTAAGAGTTAACCGCTCTAGGTGCCCTAACGCACCTCAAAATTGTTAGGTGGCGACTCTTCAAATACCTAATTCCCAAAAGGAAACGAGTCGATCCCCCATGAATGTCGAAACCCGGACTTCCCCAACCCCCCTCCCCCGCGAGGGAAGGGGAAAAAAAGGGGGCGCGACACCAACTTCGAACTGCCTCTATCTTCTTCGGATCCACCTTAATCCCCTTACTGGACACCATGTGCCCCGAGAACGCCACTGAACTAAGACAAAACTCACACTTGGAGAACTTGGCATAAACCTTCTCCTCCCTCAGCCACTGCAACAGAATCCTCAAAGGCATACTCTCTTGGGCTACGTGAGTACACCAGGATATCATCAATGAATACTATGACAAATAAGTCGAGATAATGATGAAATACACTGTTCATCAGATGCATGAATCCTGTTGGGGCGTTGGTCAGCACAAAAGACATCACAAGAAACTTATAGTGACCACAAAGGGTCATAAATGTCGTATTTAGAATATCCGAGTCCCGAATCTTCAACTGGTGCTACCCAGACCTCAAATCTATCTTAGAGAACACCCTCGCTCCCTAAAGCTGGTCAAATAGATCATCAATACTCGGCAAATATTGCTTGTTCTTGATTGTAAGTTTGTTCAACTACCTATAGTCGATGCACATCCGCATAATACCATCATTTTTCTTCACAAACAGAATTGGTGCACCCCAAGGCGACACACTAGGCCTAATAAACCCCTTATCAAGAAGTTCCTAAAACTACTCTTTCAATTCCTTCAACTCAGCTGGTGCCATACGATTGTCACACCTCCTTTTTAACCTACACCCCCGGAAGGGGTATAAGGGGAGTTTTTCCAATTAAAGGACAATCGAAACGGGATTATATTATTAGAAGATTCAGAGTCGCCACTTGGAAGATTTAAGGTGTCCCAAGTCACCGGTTCAAATCCCGAATCGAGGAAAGGATTGATTCTGTATTACAGTCCGCGAACTAGAAATCCGGGTAAGAAATTCTGTTAACTCGGGAGAAGGTGTTAGGCATTTTCGAGTTCCGTGGTTCTAGCACGGTCGCTTTGATCCTACTTGGCTTATTAAATTGTCTAATTACCGATTTTGTAACCTATGTGCATTTACCTCTTACCGCTTTTAAATTAAGAAAATTATCTTGAAACGGGTTACGCGTACGTATACCCATTTGTTTGGCGCGTCAAAAATCGTGTCACGCGAACGTGTCCACAGTCAATAACGCTTTATTATTATTAAGAGAGTTTCGCCGAAGTTGCGCGAACGCATACTCCGGTTTTGTTTTTGGAAATCATGATTATGTCACGCGAACGTGTCCACAACCACGATGGTGTATTAAACGTGCCTAAAGCAAACTACGAACATTTGTCATTTTATGTCTAAATTAATACGAGGTCCATAAAACTATATTCTATTTGATGTGGCACGTCTCGAATATTTTAAGAAACTTGATTACTTAATCATTAATGGTGCGGGGACTCTACTACTATCCAGGCTAACTAAAAAGGATTGTCTTTTTAAGGGAAGGGGCTGATTATTCAGAGATCATGTTTGGGCCTAACGTGAGGCCCAACAGCTTACATAACGCAAGGTCACCCAAAATGTCAATTTCATATAACCCACGCTGGGCCCAAAAGAGAGCCCAAACGGGAGAAATGACCAGCTTTAGCAGACTTGAGACTCGAGATCGAGTCTTCACATGGCATAAACATAAGGCATTCGAACCCACAGTTGCAAGTCATATCGTTGCATGAAACATTAAAACGAATATTGATCACCTTCTACACAAATACCAGGGCATATCTAACGTCAATGGATCTCTATGCAGAAAATACAATAAGACAATAAACCCTCTGGTTATTTAGCATTCATATCCATCATCATTTTTAACCAACACCAGGCATAACCTCAAAGTGGCAGAAATTGAAAGACATCTGCTATACTCCTAACAGAAAGTTATATTTCAGCCTTTATTGGACGAAGTTAACAATTAGAAATCTATACCAAACGAAACACTGATCTCAGCTGTACTAGCACAGATGTAATACCTACAACTTGACTAAAAAAATAATTCAATTCTAACTCATGTAAACTAAAGGAGCTAATCTCATGATTATTCCACAAGTACAATCCAGATTCAAAAGGTAAAGATAGAGATGAGCACACAGGGCAACGAGATCCAACAATGAATATAGAGTTTGATAAAAACAAAACGTAAAGGAATATCACCTAATAAACTAACATGTTCTAAATTTTGATTACATCCTACTCATTGACAAACATACTAATAAGAATCTTTCCATACTAAGTATTGCATGATGTGTATGAAATTGAAAGAAGGAGAGATGAAGCTAAATAACAAACAGCATCAGATTTCATCAAATTTCCCAGATCCATACATCAAATTACACTCAAAGTGATATCCATTGGGCTGAAAAATACACGGGAAAAGAGAGGAAACAAAGAAGAAATGAGATTCAGCAAGCTCAGCAACAACAGTAGCAGAAAATAAGCCTCAGATTCAAACAACCGAGTATTGAGATCAACCCAGAAACCAGTAGAATATTAACTTATTCAGCAAACTTCACACCCAACTTAAAACCAAATCAATCCATCTCAAACACTCAAATGAACCAAAAATTGATCCAACAAGTCGGAAATTTGAAAATCAAAGCAAGGGAGATCAATGAAACAGCAAACCAGGATTCATTTTAGGAGTTGGAAATCTCAGAAATCACCAAGGGGACTCAATGAAACAGTAGTTTTTGCATCCACCTTGTATTTTTCAGAATTTTTATCTATTAAGCTCCGACTTGAAATGCAAGGAAGAGGTGCCTTTATAGGCAAGGAAGTAGGGCAACAACTAAGTCTCAGTTTTGCATATAGGCCCTTTTCTAATTTTGCTTTTGCTTAGAAAACCTTAGTTAAAAATCTGAGAGCCAATTCAAACCCCCCACCCAGCTTCCTAGAAGCTTCTCAATCAGTTACCAAAAGATTCCCTAGACGAACTACCCAAAATACCCCTTAGCCACCCTATTTTTACCCTAAAAACCCACCGGGTCAACTAGCCAAGCTAATTGGGTCATAGACCCCAAATTGAAATCCCTGTTTGGGCCTGTTGCTATTTACAAAACCAATTACAACACTTATGGTCCCAGATTAGAGCTAACCCAAAATTTCCCAAACAAACAAGCTGGAACTATTTCTTTAAAAACAACCGAGACAAAGGCAAAATAATGAGGCCAAACCAATCTAATTTCATAACAGCAAATTACTAAATTATGGACCTAATTTCATTAGCTAAGGCAATTAAACTGATAATAAAACGAGAAACAGTGATTATGCCATTAACACCAAGGAATTAAACAAACAAAACAGGATCGAGGGACGGACTAAAGAAATCAAAGGACCAGGCGTTTCTCAAAGAAGAAGAAAAAGAAGAAAAAGAAAACAAGACCAATGACAGAACACACCTCGAACTCAGACGGTCTAAACGAATTTCAACCAGCATGAAGAAAAGGGACGGATGAGGATAATAGAACAACACAAGAGAGGAGGAAAGACTTACCAGATCAGAGCTTGAAACCTATTGGAGACTTATGACCAAACATCACCTCTCATGCACAACTGACCCTTCATCCATTTGGCCTTCACTCGAAGCGGATTGATTCACGCACGTTTAGTGCCAAGAAAAAGCTGGGTTGAGCGGAGTTCAAAAGAAGAAGACAAAGAAGAATTCAGCGCCAACTTCAATCTCTGATTCGGAGAGGATGAGTGGTTTGGAAGAGGAAACAGGGGTGGATTTGGAATGGAGGTGTAGCGGTGGTCATGTGGTCAAGTTTTGAGGGGGTTTGGAGGTCAACCGCCGGCCGGTGGAGGCTCAGGAGCTTTGAGGCGGCGGGTTCTAGGGTTGGGGTCTTGAGAGAGCGGAGGGGATCTGAACTAGTCGTTTAGGTTGTTTGGAACGGGGCTTTAGACAATTTTAAGAGGGATGGGGGAAGTGATTATAGCCGTTAGATGCGATAACATAAAGGGCCAGGATTCATTAAAGCTCCTAAACTGAAAACTACGTCGTTTCTAGGGTCCTGGGGGCTGATGGCTTTGGGCCTGGTATTGGCGGGTCAGGGGAAATGAATTGGGCTGGTTGCAAGACTATAAACACTGGGCCCAAACCTGATTGTACTCTTTTATTTCCAATTCTTTTCAATTAATTCTTTTTAGCTCCTTTTCCTTCTCTTTTTTTTTTAATTTTTCTCAAATTAACAAAAATCTAATTTAATTCCTATGACCTAATTAACCTAAAAATACTAATTAAATCTAAATGATAATTATCAATTAATTAAAAACGAACTAAAAGAAAAACTACTTCAAAAATCAAAGTTAAAATCAAAAGGTGCAAATTAAACTATTTTTGTGCTTTTTCCCTTTTTATAAAATAATTTAATTATTAATTAATCCTAAAATGCTAAATTAAGTCCTAGATGCAAATGCACATTTTTTTTTATTAATTAAATAAAATAAACGTGCACAGACAAATGCAAACAATTGACAGAAAAATGCCACAAAAATCCACAAAATTGCAAACAAAGGAGAAATTATTTTTGTTTTGAATTTGTAGGAGTAATTCATATAGGGCAAAAATCACGTGCTCACAGCTTCCCCTCTTTGCTCGAAAACACGAAGAGTTTTCGTGCAAAGATAAAGTGAGCGGATACGAGCGATTTTTGCCCGTTTGAATACTCCGTGGGAAGCATTTTTGAAAGATTTGACCGCACCCTACTTCCGATGTTGCCTACATATCCTTGGCTATAAAAGAATCAGGTCAGTGTAGCTCGGGAATGTTTGGTAGCTGGGATTACCATGAAGCTGTGATTTCACTGTTGCTGCTGCTGCTGCTACTGCTTACTGAACCCCTTATTACACCATGTCAAAAACAAAAAGTAGCTAGACTAGACTATGCTCTATGCATTACAAAAATCCTATCTATATCTTCAAACTTGCTCTTGTGGTTCTTGTTGCCTTGTTGACTTGTATTCTCCCGGTGAAATTCCTTTGTTGCTGACTTGAATTGTAATCTGAGATGTTTTACCTTTCGCCAGGGGGACGCCTGATTGCTGAATTTGAATTATGATCTGAGATGCCTTCCTTTTCTCCAGGTGGACGCCTGACTTCTGAACTTGAACTGTATTCCCGTGCTCTCCAGGTGGGCTCCTAATTGCTGAACTTGAGTGTATTCCCGTGCTCTCCAGGTGGGCGCCTGATTGCTGAACTTGAATGTATTCCCGTGCTCTCCAGGTGGGCGCCTGACTGCTGAAACTTTAACTGTATTCCCGTGCTCTCCATATGGGTGCCTGCAATCAAAACAAACAAAACAAACGAAATTTTCTGCCCAGTTTGCACTAGGAAGATTTGTGAGTTGTTAGCAGAACTATAAATCACCTACGCTGCTGATAAAGGATGCAATGATGAGAGTAAAATTAATGAATCAACTAGGATGTGGGTCTCCTAAACGTGATTGAACTTGCGGAAAACTATAAGCTAAGCTTGACTAAAGTAAAGACTGACCCTATTCTCCAAGCGGGGCCCCTGATTTCAAGAAAACTAAAAATTGACCCTCTTTTTTTCAAATCCAGACTTCCTTTTTTTTTCAAATTCAGAATTCCTTTTTTTAAAAAATTATTATCCTAGGAGGAAATTCATCGGACTAGGTTTTCTATCTTAGGAGAAAAATTCATCAGACTAAGATGTTTATCCTAGGAGAAAATTCATCAGACTAGGTTTTCTATCTTAGGAGAAAAATTCATCAGACTAAGATGTTTATCCTAGGAGAAAATTCATCAGACTACGTTTGCTATATTAGGAGAAAAATTTATCAGACTAAGATGTTTATCCTAGGAGAAAATTCATCAGACTAGGTTTTCTATCTTAGGAGAAAGATTCATCAGACTAAGATGTTTATCCTAGGAGAAAATTCATCAGACTAGGTTTGCTATCTTAGGAGAAAGATTCATCAGACTAAGATTTTAATCCTAGGAGAAAGATTCATCAGACTAGGGTTTTCTTGTCTTAGGAGAAAAATTCATCAGACTAAGATGTTTATCCTAGGAGAAAATTCATCAGACAAGGTTTTCTATCTTAGGAGAAAAAGTCATCAGACTAAGATTTCTATCCTAGTAGAAAATTCATCAGACTAGGTTTTCTATCTTAGAAGAAAGATTCATCAGACTAAGATTTTGATCCTAGGAGAAAGTTCATCAGACTAGGTTTTCTATCTTAGGAGAAAGATTCATCAGACTAAGATTTCGATTGGGAGGAAACTCCATCAAACTAGGACTTTTTATCCTAGGAGGCAAAATGTGACGACAAAATGGCAAAATATTATGCACATGAGCAAGCAAAAATTTGAGAAACTTCCCTTTGTCAGCTCTTCTCTTCTTTTTTTTTCATTCATTTTGCTTCTTCTCTTTTTTCTATTTTTCTTTCTTTTTCTCTTTTCTTTTCCTTTTTTTTTGAACCACATTCCTCGCACTGCTCTGTTCCTGTCGCAAACAAAGAAAATTTTGTCAGTTTTGAAAGTGGTGGTCGGTTTGTGGCCTTGAGTCTTGGGCAGCTTGGCTTCTGCTCGATCAGCTTGAGTCGGTCTCAAGAAACTTTTGTTCTGCCCCAAATCTGATTGTTTCACACCCAGTACCATTTGTATTTGTGGCTCAATCAACCTTATCCCAACTGGAGATCTTTTCTTAGGTGACCTTTTCTGATATCTTGAATGACTTCCTGCTTTTTAAGCAATTTGTCTGTCAGAGAAAATCACCAGTTATCTTTGCTTGTGCCAAGTAGGCTGACAAGAGTCTTTTGGGGGGAACCTTTGCATGAATCCTCAAGGTATTTTGAAAATAACATCTGTATATGCTGGCTACATTCACTTTGTGCAATTGAAAAACTGGTAGCAGATTTTGAATTTTTTTCTTGCTTGTTTTGACGAGGCCTGACTCGGACTGAAGGACACAATGATGCAAAGAAACAAGTATTAACAAGAAATGCCCCTGTCGGAAGGACAGAAGGAAGAATTTTTTTTTTGTTGTGTTTTTTTTCAATAACTAGCCTTAATGATCATAACATGCATTTTGGACTTAACGGCCTGATCTATCCAACTAATCCAATCTTCCCTTTTACCATTGTTATGACCTTTGAAGTCGGGCTTGTTCATGCCAATCCTTTGCATCAGCTTCACTTTCGACTAGTGGTGCCCCAAGAGGTTTTCACCAACAAGTCTCCCTCATTTATTCATCTCTGCTTACCGTCGCCTTACAATGCCTGTGAAGGTTTTCACTAGTAAGACACTCTCATTTTTTCTTTTTCTTTTCTCTCCCCTTCTTTTTTGTGAGCAACTTGATAGTGTTCTATGTCGTGTGACAACTGTTGCTCATTACATGCTTCTCTTGGCATATCGGGAGGTCTTTATTTGGAAGGATTTTGGATGGGGTTGGAAAGAAAAGACGTCATGAAGGCTCAAACTAAACTCAAAATAAAGGGGGTTGTGGACTTACAACTCTTGGAATCGACTCTTTCAAAAGTGAAATAAAATCTCTGCCCCAGTTTCAGCTATTGGGGATTTTTCTTTTTTTTTCTCTTTTTTTTTGAATTCTTATTTGGCTGGACCGAACCGTGAGGCTGCTTACGTATCCTTTTTTTTTTTTTAAAGGAATCAGGTCTAACGTAGTTCAAACATCTGACCTAAACTATTTTTCATCTTTCTTTCTGCTTCTTTTTTTTCTTCTCTTTTCTTTTCTTTTTTCTATCTTTTTTTCTTTTTGTTTTCAAAACAAGTTGCCCCAACTTCTTTTTTTTTAGGGCATGGACCTTTAACAATTCTCTTTTTTTTTTTCACTTGAACTTTCTAAAAGCTGTCCGAGTTTGTACTCTTGGGGCGTGGACTTTTATTGTTATTTCATTTTTTTTTATCTTTTTTGTTGTGACTTTTGACTCTAAACTTGATTCCAAAAGAGGGTGGTCAAAGAAAGTAACATAGGCTCAAAGGGGTGACAAAGGGTATAAAGTAATTGGGTAGCAGAAAAAGGGCCTCCCAGCCTCGAGAACGCCAAACCTAGTATCTTTTCGCGGTCACATCATTGACGAACATGCCTGTCTTCTTGGGTCTTTTTCAGTTTAAAGCTGTATGAGCAATACTTTCCTCGCTGTGAATGACCCTTGTCAATTTGGGTGACTTTTTCTGGATTTTTTCTTGATGTAGAAGATGCATTTTTCCACTAACTGATCCATTTCAAGTTGTCTGGAATACACCTTCTATTGAAAATACTTTCTATCTCTTAGTGCTAAACAGACTTCAGCCCATCCAATTATCCTTAAGCCCGATCTTATCAAATGATTCAAAAGGTAGAGATCCTTAACTTCCATGAGCATGACTGCTTTGGTTCCATGTAAACTTGGCTCATGCTCATTTTTCAATATTTCATGTCTTCTTTCATCTTCAAAAGTGTCTCTTTATCACTTGTCCAATTCAAGACTAGATCAGTTTTCTAAGATTTTGCCAAAAATTCCGCATGCATGTCATGTCACTAAAACTAGCGTGAAAAGAACTATGCACAAAATGGACACAAAATGACCGACTACTTTTTTATTGAATAAAGGATAGCAGGGTCCGATAACAAAAGAAGAAGAAAAAATGACAAAATAAGCTACCATGGCTGAAAGAGGAGTGACTTTCCAATTACTAAGTAACATCTTAGCCATACATTCGCACATCAGAATTACTACGACATTTAACCATTTTGATTGCTTTGGATTCAACACTCAAATTTTGACAATCATCCTGAGCAGCCCATGTCATATTGCTCAAATCTGGTAAAGTCAACCCCACATTTGCCTCCATTTTTAATTTCTCACCGCCAACTTGCCTACTTGCCGTTTCGTGACCCTGGATCAACAACAATGGTGCTTGTTCCATTGGTTGAGAAGATGCTTTTATTTTCGAGAGATCTTGGATTGTTCTTGCGACTCGCCAATGCAAACCAACAAACCGACCACCTTTGACTAACTTTTATTTCAAAACAACAACCATGTTAGAATAAACACTCTTTCTTTTTTCCCCTTTTTTTCTCTTTTCTCTTTTTTTTGTTTCTTTTTTTTTCTTTATTTTCTCTCTTCATTTTTTTTCTTTTAAACCATTCGATCGAACCTGATATGGGTTGCCTACATATCATGTGGGAACATGAATCAGATCTTGCGTAATTCGGGAAGATCAGGGATAAAGCAAATAAACTAACCCTTTTTTCTTGGATTTTGAATTTTTTATTTTATTTTTTCGAAAGAAAGACGTATAAAAAAGAAAGAGAATATTTTTGGATTTTGATTTTTATTTTTCAGCACTTTTGCAAAGAAAGACTTCTGAAGAAGACTTGGGTATGAAGTCTTCTTCAGCACATGATGCAAACAAATGTTCCTACTAGGGGTCTGGCATGAAGTCTTGTTATACTAGGTTTAAATCCTGGGGTTTTGGTCTAGACTTGGGTACCTGAGCGGACAACTGGGGCCGAGGAGGGGGCGACGTACCGGGAGCACTAAAGTCTGCCCGGCCTTGTCACTTGCCCAGCCTCGCTCTATTTGGTATAATTTCTATAGAAAAAGCGGGCTACGCGAACGTATGCACCATTTTCAGAAGACTCAGAGGGGTAGCGTAAGAAGACAATTATATATGATTCAACAATATTAAAGCGGTAAACAGATAGCATTTAGCACAAAAAGGTTCACAGATTACAGTAATATCAACGATAAATAAAGCCAAGTAAAAATCATGAAACAAGCTCGAATTCTTGAACCCTGAAGCAGAAGTTCTGGGTTCTCATCCCTAGCAGAGTCGCCAGAGCTGTCACACCTCCTTTTTTACCTACACCCCCGGAAGGGAGATAAGTAGTATTTTAACGTGTTTTATGCCCCTACTTGCCTATGCTTTGAGTATAATTTGATACAAAATAATCCCAAAATGCTCACAGGTTGTGCTTGATTGCAGGTTTTGACCAACAAAGTGACTGAAATGTCAAAGATCGGCTCAAAACAGAGTGAAACCAGCTCAAGCATCAAAGGCCAAGTAAAGTGATAGAAAAAGAGCCTAGTGCGGACCGCACAAAAGTGCATGCGGCCGCACTAGGAGATTCAGAGAAGTGCAAATTCAAGAATTTCACCACGCGGCCGCGGTTGGATTTATGCGGCCCGCGTTCAGCTCACGCGGCCGCGCCACCTAATCATGCGGCCTGCACTGGAGTGATTCAGAGAGATGCAAGTTGGGACCGGTACAAGCCACGCGGCCGCGGTCACACTTACGCGGTCCGCGCCAGAGCTCCCGCGGCCGCGCTACACTTTCTGCGGTCCGCGTCCCTCAACTTCAGAGAGTTAAAAATTCAAGAGTTCAAGAGCCAACGCGGCGCTACCTTTTTGTATGGCCCGCGCTGACCCCGCAGGGGTATTTTTTGTCCAAGTTTTCCAGCCACTATAAATAGATCTTTTTCCCATTTTTAGGTCAAGTTTTGTACCAGATATTGAGCTGCGCTCGTGAGAACTGAAGTTTTAGCCTATTTTGGCATTTTAGCATTAATTTCTCAATAGATTCTTGTCGTTTCTTATCAGTAATTAATTATTATGTTTAGTTCTTCTTCTAATTCTTCTGTTTCTTCTTTAATTATGTCTAGATAAACCCATTAGCTAGGGTTGTGGCTCAACCCTAGTGTGGATAATTGATGGGTGTTGCCATCTAAGGATAGATTGATGTTGGGTGTTTGCTATTTGGATTAATTTTAGGTTTTAATTAAGGATTGGTGGTTGCAAACACTGATTCTAGCTTGGTGGGTTTAACTCTTCTTGAGAAAGAGAGTCTATGACCCTAAAATTGACCCAACAAGGAATTGGGATGGACCCATGAGAAATGGTAGTCCCAATTGACGGGTTAAACCTCGAGAGAGTAATTACCCTACTTGAACCCTAGTTGCTTGGTCTAATCAGCCTACCCAATTGGTCTCGAGAGAGTCAATTGGGCAAAATCACTCTCTTTACCAAGAGGTGTGAGAGTGGGTACAATTGAGAAACGGTTATAGCATAAGCCCCAAATATGTCAATTTACCCTTAGTAGCATTTACCCGTTAATTATCCACCTAGGCAATGCCACGACCCTAGTGCCTTTCTCTATATTAATTACAACTTAGGAATATCTCCGTAGCATAATTTAGCTTCAACATTAGTCTTATAATAGTAGATATAAGAATCAAAACCAAGGATGTTAGAAGTGACATTAGAAGCACAACTGCAATTATAGACTAAACAGACAATACAAATCCATTACTAGCTCCCAGTGGAAATTCGATCCCGAATCACTATTCGGGTAAAAGCTGTTGCAACCCGCTCTTCCTACCTTAGTGTAGTGTTGAGTCGGCAGCGATCAACTTTTTGGCGCTGTTTTCGGGGAGCTTACGGTGTTGACTATCTGTTTAGCTCGTTTTGTGTTTTGCTTCTCTTTCCTTCTTGTTTACTAATTTTGTTTGTGTCGATCATTCAGCTACTATGGCTCTTAATGCAAACGACCCTCTTGGCAACGTGAATGCGGGGGAGGAGGTAGATGATCTTGAGCCCGAAGAGGTTCAACCACCTCAAGTTCCACGTAGAGGCCGTCAAGCCAATGCAAATGACAACAATCCTATTCCAGACCCTCCTCCGCCACCGCCAAGAGCAGTCCCAAGAGTTCTACCAAATCAAGGGTACGCGAGTGCCATTGTTCCTCCCCGAATCCGGGCGGGGAACTTTTAAATCACAATTGTCATGTTGACCTTGCTCGAGCAAAGAGGGTATTTTACGGGCGCCTCCGATCAAAATGCATACAAGCACTTGAAGGGGTTCGTAGATACATGCTGGGGCAGCAAACAAACAAACGTGTCAGAGGATGCGTTGCGATTGAGGCTTTTCCCGTTTTCTCTTAGGGGTAAAGCGTTGGACTGGTTAGAAAGGCTTCCAAATCATTCTATTCACACATGGAATGAATTGGCGGACAAATTAATTGCCAAGTTCTTTTCTCCAAGTCATATGGCGGCTCTTCGGGATGAGATTCTAGCTTTCAAACAAATGCCAACGGAACCTTTGCACGAAATTTGGGAAAGATATAGAACAATGGTGAAGGAGTGCCCTAATAACGACATGACCGAGGCGATGATATAATAAACCTTTTATCGGGGCATCAACACCACGAACCAGTGCATTGTGAACCAATTGGCCGGAGGGAACTTTATGAAACTTTCTTATCAAGAGGCATGTGATGTACTTGATGAAATGGCCGACACGTCTTCGGCATGGCAAAGCCGAGCGAATGTGCCCCAAGGTGACCCCACGGTCATCCACTTGCACAAGGAGTTGAACGATCATGGCCAAGCTATTGCCGAACTTACAACAACCATGAATCAATAGGCGAAGACGCAATTGCAACAAGTCCAAAACCCGCGCCAAGTCAATACAATGGAGAGTGTCTCTATGTTGAAAAGGAGGCAAAGAGGGCAACAACAAACTCAAGGTAATGGTGAGCAATTTGACAACAACAATGATGGTGGTGGTTATTCGAATGAGTGCTATGATGATCAAAGTGAGGAATGCCAATATGTCAATAACTACCAAGGAAATAGAGGAAATCAAGGAAATCAACAATGGCGTCCCAAAGCAATTGGGGCAATCAACAAGGTGGCGGTAATTCGAATAACAATAACCAACAACAAGGCGGTAACAATTGGAACAACAACAATCAGAACAATAATTGGGGTAATCAAGGTAACAATCAAGGCAATTGGAACGGGAACAACAATAATTGGAGCAACAACAATAACAATCAAGGAGGGTGGATTAATGGTGGTAGGGGTCAAGGCTTTCAAAGGCCCCCCATGTTCCAACAACCAAACAATCCCCCCCACCTTCAATCTCAAGGGTCTAGTTCTTCCGGAAGTGATATGGGGCGGATAGAGATGATGTTCGAGCAGATGATGAAAAAGAACCAAGATTCTGACGCACAATTGGCTTCACATAACACATCTATCCGGAACCTAGAAGTGCAAATAGGGCAAATTTCTCAAGCTTTAAATACCCGACCTAAGGGTATGCTATCAAGTGACACGGTAGTGAACCCGAAGGGGGGTAACAATCATGTGATGGCAGTTACAACTAGGAGCGGAAGAGGTGGTGCAATACCGGCCTCAAATGAAAATCAAGTGGTGAATGATGATATTGAGCTTCAAGAAGATGTGGATCCTTTGATTGTTGAAGAAGTGGTTGAGACAAATGTGAACAAGGAAGCGAGGATAGATATTGATGAGGCTGAGGTGGAAACTCAAGAGGCTATGAACCCGTCTAGGGAGCACATAATTGATATTCCGGAACCGGTGGTGCCAAAAGCCAGGGCACCTTTGCCTAGACCACCTCCACCTTATCCTCAGCGGTTAGCAAAGCAAAAGAATGACAATCAGTTCAAGAAATTCATAGACATGATGAAAAGCCTTACAATCAACGTGCCTTTGGTGGAGGCACTTGAACAAATGCCAGGCTATGCAAAGTTCATGAAGGATTTGGTCACAAATAAGCGTTCCATGGATTGTGAAACAATAAAGATGACGCACCAAGTTAGTGCAATAGTGCATTCTATGGCCTCGAAACTTGAAGACCTAGGAGCTTTTTCTATTCCTTGCACTATCGGGAGTGCGGAGTTTGCTAAGGCCCTTTGTGACTTGGGGGCTAGCATTAATTTGATGCCGTATTCAGTCTTCAAGACTTTGGGAATTGGGCAACCTAGGCCATCCTCGATGAGACTTCAAATGGAGGACCGGTCGATGAAGCGGCCTTTGGGTATGATTGACGATGTGCTTGTCAGGGTGGACAAATTCATATTGCCGGGCCGACTTTGTCATATTGGATTGTGAAGTGGATTTTGAAGTGCCTATTATTCTTGGGAGACCTTTCCTAGCTACGGGGAAGGCTTTGGTTGATGTTGAAGCAGGTGAATTGACATTCCTAGTGGGAGATGAGAAGGTGGTATTTCATGTTTGCAAATCAATGAGGCAACCCAATAGTACGAAGTGTGTTCACTTGTTGACATTGGCACCTCTGTGATAGTGGATGACACAAGTTCCATGATGAATGTTGAAGATCCTCTTGAGGCAATACTTCTTGGCATGGATGTAGAAGATGATGCTAGCAGAGTGGAGTGCGTGAATGCATTGCATGGTATGGGTTCATATTCATATGAGCCTAGGAAGTTATCTTTGGATCTTGAGAACCGCAAAACTCCACCAACTAAACCATCCATTGAGGAGCCACCGATGTTGGAGTTGAAGCCACTTCCTCCACACCTCAGGTATGAATTCTTGGGCTCTAATTCTACTCTTCCAGTTATTCTTTCTTCTTGCCTTACTAATTTGCAGGTTGAGGCCACTTTGGAGGTGCTTCAAAAGCGGAAAAGGGCAATAGGATGGACTTTGGCGGACATTAGGGGAATAAGCCCCGCATTTTGCATGCATAAGATCATCTTGGAGGAGGATGCAAGGCCGCCCCTTGAACATCAAAGAAGACTCAATGAGGCGATGCAAGAAGTGGTAAAGAAAGAGGTTATCAAATGGCTTGACGCCGGTGTGGTTTATCCAATCTCTGACAGTTCGTGGACTTCTCCGGTCCAATGTGTGCCAAAGAAAGGAGGGATGACGGTGGTACCCAATGACAACAATGAGCTTATTCCCACTCGAACCATTACCGGGTGGAGAGTTTGCATGGACTACCGGAAGCTCAACAAGGTGACCCTCAAGGATCATTTTCCTTTGCCATTCCTCGACCAAATGCTAGATCGTCTTGCCGGGAGAGCATTCTATTGTTTCTTGGATGGGTACTCGGGCTACAATCAAATTTTAATTGCCCCGGAGGACCAAGAGAACACTACTTTTATGTGCCCCTATGGAACATTTGCTTTCTCCCGGATGCCATTCGGATTGTGGAATGCTCCGGCGACCTTCCAACATTGCATGATGGCTATTTTCACCGATATGGTGGAGGACATATTGGAGGTCTTTATGGACGACTTTAGTGTGGTTGGTGACTCTTTTGATGCATGCTTGGTGAATTTGGATAAAGTCTTGGCTCGTTGTGAAGAAACCAACCTAGTTCTCAATTGGGAAAAATGCCATTTTATGGTTGAAGAAGGTATGGTGTTGGGCCACAAGATTTCAAAACACGGGATTGAGGTTGATAAGGCGAAAATTGAGGTGATTTCGAGGCTCCCTCCCCCTACTTCTGTCAAAGGGGTGAGGAGTTTTCTTGGACACGCCGGGTTCTACCGGCGGTTTATCAAAGACTTCTCGAAGGTTGTGAATCCATTGTGCAAGCTACTTGAGAAAGATGCCAAGTTTGTTTTTGATGAAAAGTGTATGGAGGCCTTTGAACTCTTATTACACAAGTTGACCACTACCCCTATCATAACTGCACCTAATTGGAGTTTGCCCTTTGAACTAATGTGTGATGCTAGTGATGTTGCAGTGGGGGCGGTGTTGGGTCAACGGGTTAACAAAATGTTCCATCCCGTGTATTATGCAAGTAAGACTATGAATGAAGCTCAACGGAATTACACGGTGACGGAGAAGGAGTTATTGGCCATTGTATTTGCCATGGAGAAATTTCAGCCCTATCTTATGGGGGGCCAAGGTGATTGTGCATACGGACCATGCCGCCCTTAGATATTTGATGACCAAAAAGGATTCCAAAGCAAGATTGATGAGGTGGGTGTTACTCCTTCAAGAATTTGACATAGAAATAGTGGATCGGAAGGAAAGAGAGAACCAAGTAGCGGACCATCTGTCCCGGTTAGAGGAAGAAGGAAGGCCATGTAACGGTCTTGAGATAAATGATGCATTCCCCGACGAGCAACTTCTTGCTGTGTCAACGTGTGACTTGCCATGGTTCGCGGACATCGCCAACNGCCTTCACAATGAATCCGCAAAAGCCCTATATGATCTTGAGTTGAAGGAAACCTACATTAGTGGATACTTACATAAGGGGCAAGCATATGGTACCTAGGGCCGTACTTGTGACATTCTTCTTGAGAGAGATGAATGAAAGTCCATCAACCTCGGTTTGTGTGTCAATACTCTAAAAGGTGAGGTTCGCTTAGGGAGAGTTGAGGATGTGTGAGTTTGGGTTCCACAATGACCAAGGTATTTGAGAAACGTTCTTTGATGAAATGTGTCAACCCTTGACGCTCTTGTGTCACACTTGATCCATAGTTTTCAAAGTTTAAAATGTGTTAATGATGCATTTGTATTGAGGGCAATTGTTAGTCCCAATTGATGCTTGTTGAGGTTACTTTAGGATAGCTGGAATCACTTGGATGTTCCTTTAAGGGGTGAGTTTTATTTTGTTTGCTTGAGGACAAGGAAAGGTTTATGTTTGGGGGAGTTGATAAGTAGAATTTTAACGTGTTTTATGCCCCTACATGCCTATGCTTTGAGTATAATTTGATACAAAATAATCCCAAAATGCTCGCAGGTTGTGCTTGATTGCAGGTTTGACCAACAAAGTCACTGAAATGTCAAAGATCGGCTCAAAACGGAGTGAAACCTGCTCAAGCATCAAAGGCCAAGTAAAGTGATGGAAAAAGAGCCTAGTGCGGACCGCACAAAAGTGCACGCGACCGCACTAGGAGATTCAGAGAAGGGCAAATTCAAGACTTTCACCATGCGGTCGCGGTTGGATTTATGCGTCCCGCGTTTAGCTCACGCGGCCGCGCCACCTAATCATGCGGCCCGCGCTGGAGTGATTCAGAGAGATGCAAGTTGGGACCGGTACAAGCCACGCGGCCGCGGTCACACTTACGCGGTCCGCGCCAGAGCTCCCCCGGTCACGCTACACTTTCGTGCGGTCCGCGTCCCTCAACTTCAGAGAGTTAAAAATTCAAGAGTTCAAGAGCCAACGGGGCCGCGCTACCTTTTTTGCGCGGCCAGCGCTGACCCCGTAGGGGTATTTTTGTCCAAGTTTTCCAGCCACTATAAATAGATCTTTTTCCCATTTTTAGGTCAAGTTTTGTGCCAGATATTGAGTTGCGCTCGTGAGAACTGAAGTTTTAGCCTATTTTGGCATTTTAGCATTAATTTCTCAATAGATTCTTGTCGTTTCTTATCAGTAATTAATTATTATGTTTAGTTCTTCTTCTAATTCTTCTGTTTCTTCTTTAATTATGTCTAGCTAAACCCATTAGCTAGGGTTGTGGCTCAACCCTAGTGTGGGTAATTGATGGGTGTTGCCATCTAAGGATAGATTGATGTTGGGTGTTTGCTATTTGGGTTAATTTTAGGTTTTAATTAAGGATTGGTGGTTGCAAACACTGATTCTAGCTTGGTGGGTTTAACTCTTCTTGAGAAAGAGAGTCTATGACCCCAAAATTGACCCAACAAGGAATTGGGATGGACCCATGAGAAATGGTAGTCCCAGTTAACGGGTTAAACCTCGAGAGAGTAATTACCCTACTTGAATCCTAGTTGCTTGGTCTAATCAGCCTACCCAATTGGTCTCCAGAGAGTCAATTGGGCAAATCACTCTCTTTACCGAGAGGTGTGAGAGTGGGTACAATTGAGCAACGGTTATAGCATGAGCCCCAAATATGTCAATTTACCCTTAGTAGCATTTACCCGTTAATTAGCCACCTAGGCAATGCCACGACCCTAGTGCCTTTCTCTATATTAATTTCAACTTAGGAATATCTCCGTAGCATAATTTAGCTTCAACATTAGTCTTATAATAGTAGATATAAGAATCAAACCAAGGATGTTAGAAGTGACATTAGAAGCACAACTGCAATTCTAGACTAAACAGACAATACAACTCCATTACTAGCTCCCTGTGGAAATTCGATCCCGAACCACTATTTGGTAAAAGCTGTTGCAACCCGCTCTTCCTACCTTAGTGTAGTGTTGAGTCGGCAGCGATCAAAGGGTTATAAGGGGAGTTTTTCCAATTAAAAGACAATCGAAACGGGATTATATTATTAGAAGATTCAGAGTCGCCACTTGGAAGATTTATGGTGTCCCAAGTCACCGGTCCAAATCCCGAATCGAGGAAAGGATTGACTCTGTATTACAGTCTGCAAACCAGAAATACGGGTAAGGAATTCTGTTAACTCGGGAGAAGGTGTTAGGCATTCCCGAGTTCCGTGGTTCTAGCACGGTCGGTTTGATCCTACTTGGCTTATTAAATTGTCTAATTACCGATTTTGTAGCCTATGTGCATTTACCTCTTACCGCTTTTAAATTAAGAAATTATCTTGAAACGCACGTATACCCATTTGTTTGGCGCGTCAAAAATCGTGTCACGCGAACGTGTCCACAATCAATAACGCTTTATTATTATTAAGAGAGTTTGGCCGAAGTTGTGCGAACGCATACTCCGGTTTTGTTTTTATAAATCGTGATTATGTCACGCGAACATGTCCACAACCACGATGGTGTATTAAACGTGCCTAAAGCAAACTACGAACATTTATCATTTTATGTCTAAATTAATACGAGGTCCATAAAACTATATTCTATTTGATGTGGCACGTCTCGAATCTACTTTAAGAAACTTGATTACTTAATCATTAATGGTGTGGGGACTCTACTACTGTCCAGGCTAACTAAAAAGGATTGTCTTTTTAAGGGAAGGGGCTAATTATTTAGAGATCATGTTTGGGCCTAACGTGAGGCCCAACAGCTTACAGAACGCGAGGTCACCTAAAATGTCAATTTCATAACAACCCACGCTGGGCCCAAAAGAGAGCCCAAACGGGAGAAATGACCAGCTTTAGCAGACTTGAGACTCGAGATCGAGTCTTCACATGACATAAACATAAGGCATTCGAACCCACAGTTGCAAGTCATATCGTTGCATGAAACATTAAAACGAATATTGATCACCTTCTACACAAATACAAGGGCATATCTAACGTCAATGGATCTGTATGCAGAAAATACAATAAGACAATAAACCCTCTAGTTATTTAGCATTCATATCCATCATCATTTTTAACCAACACCAGGCATAAACTCAAAGTGACAGAAATTGAAAGACATCTGCTATATTCCTAACAGAAAGTTATACTTCAGCCTTTACTGGACGAAGTTAACCATCAGAAATCTATACCAAACGAAACACCGATCCCAGCTGTACTAGCACAGATGTAATACCTACAACTTGACTAAAAAAATAATTCAATTCTAACTCGTGTAAACTAAAGGAGCTAATCTCATGATTTATTCCACAAGTACAATCTAGATTCAAAAGGTAAAGATAGAGATGAGCACACAGGGCAACGCGATCCAACAATGAATATAGAGTTTGATAAAAAAGAAACGTAAAGGAACATCACCTAATAAACTAACATGTTCTAAATTTTGATTACATCCTACTCATTGACAAACATACTAATAAGAATCTTTCCATACTAAGTATTGCATGATGTGTATGAAATTGAAAGAAGGAGAGATGAAGCTAAATAACAAACAACATCAGATTTCATCAAATTTCCCAGATCCATACATCAAATTACACTCAAAGTGATATCCATTGGGCTGAAAAATACACGGGAAAAGAGAGGAAACAAAGAAGAAATGAGATTCAGCAAGCTCAGCAACAGCACTAGCAGAAAATAAGCCTCAGATTCAAACAACCGAGTATTGAGATCAACCCAGAAACCAGTAGAATATTAACTTGTTTAGCAAACTTCACACCCAACTTAAAACCAAATTCAATCCACCTCAAACACTCAAATGAACCAAAAATTGATCCAATAAGTCGGAAATTTGAAAATCAAAGCAAGGGAGATCAATGAAACAGTAAACCAGGATTTATTTTAGGAGTTGGAAATCTCAGAAATCACCAAGGGGACTCAATGAAACAGTAGTTTTTGCAGCCGCCTTGTATTTTTCAGAATTTTTATCTATTAAGCTCTGACTTGAAATGCAAGGAAGAGGTGCCTTTATAGGCAAGGAAGTAGGGCAACAACTAAGTCTCAGTTTTGCATATAGGCCCTTTTCTAATTTTGCTTTTTGCTTAGAAAACCTTAGTTAAAAATCTGAGAGCCAATTCAAATCCCCCACCCAGCTTCCTAGAAGCTTCTCAATCAGTTACCAAAAGATTCCCTAGACGAACTACCCAAAATACCCCTTAGCCACCCTATTTTTACCCTAAAAACCCACCGGGTCAACTAGCCAAGCTAATTGGGTCATAGACCCCAAATTGAATCCCTGTTTGGGCCTGTTGCTATTTACAAACCAATTACAACACTTATGGTCCCAGATTAGAGCTAACCCAAAATTTCCCAAACAAACAAGCCTGGAACTATTTCTTTAAAAACAACCGAGACAAAAGGCAAAATTAATGAGCTAACCAATCTAATTTCATAACAGCAAATTAACTAAATTATGGACCTAATTTCATTAGCTAGGCAATTAAACTGATAATAAAACGAGAAACAGTGATTATGCCATTAACACCAAGGAATTAAACAAACAAAACAGGATCGAGGGACGGACTAAAGAAATCAAAGGACCAGGCGTTTCTCAAAGAAGAAGAAAAAGAAGAAAAGGAAAACAAGACCAATGACAGAACACACCTCGAACTCAGACGGTCTAAACGAATTTCAACCAGCATGAAGAAAAGGGACGGATGAGGATAATAGAACAACACAAGAGAGGAGGAAAGACTTACCAGATCAGAGCTTGAAACCTATTGGAGACTTATGACCAAACTTCACCTCTCATGCACAACTGACCCTTCATCCATTTGGCCTTCACTCGAAGCGGATTGATTCACGCACGTTTAGTGCCAAGAAAAAGCTGGGTTGAGCGGAGTTCAAAAGAAGAAGACAAAGAAGAATTCAGCGCCAACTTCAATCTCTGATTCGGAGAGGATGAGTGGTTTGGAAGAGGAAACAGGGGTGGATTTGGAATGGAGGTGTTGCGGTGGTCATGTGGTCAAGTTTTGAGGGGGTTTGGAGGTCAACCGCCGGCCGGTGGAGGCTCAGGAGCTTTGAGGCGGCGGGTTCTAGGGTTGGGGTCTTGAGAGAGATGAGGGGATCTGAACAGTCTTAGGTTGTTTGGAACGGGGCTTTAGACAATTTTAAGAGGGATGGGGGAAGTGATTATAGCCGTTAGATGCGATAACATAAAGGGCCAGGATTGATTAAAGCTCCTAAACTGAAAACTACGTCGTTTCTAGGGTCCTGGGGGTTGATGGCTTTGGGCCTGGTATTGGCGGGTCAGGGGAAATGAATTGGGCTGGTTGTAAGACTATAAACACTGGGCCCAAACCTGATTGTACTCTTTTATTTCCATTTCTTTTCAATTAATCCTTTTTAGCTTCTTTTCCTTCTCTCTTCTTTTCTCTCTTTTTTATTTTTTATTTTTCTCAAATTAACAAAAATCTAATTTAATTCCTAGGACCTAATTAACCTAAAAATACTAATTAAATATAAATGATAATTATCAATTAATTAAAAACGAACTAAAAGAAAAACTACTTCAAAAATCAAAGATAAAATCAAAAGGTGCAAATTAAACTATTTTTGTGATTTTTCCCTTTTTATAAAATAACTTAATTACTAATTAATCCCAAAATGCTATATTAAGTCCTAGATGCAAATGCACATATTTTTTTTATATTTTTTATTAATTAAATAAAATAAACGTGCACAGACAAATGCAAACAATTGACAGAAAAATGCCACAAAAATCCACAAAATTGCAAACAAAGGAGAAATTATTTTTGTTTTGAATTTGTAGGAGTAATTCATATAGGGCAAAAATCACGTGCTCACAACGATATGGAGGAATAAAAATGGGCTGAGTGCCCGGTAACAAGTCAATACCAAAGTCAACATCCCTGTCGGGCGGCATGCCCGACGGGTCTGCAGGAAACACGTCCGGAAACTCTCGCACCACCGAAACAGAACCAATAGTAGGAGTATCAGCACTAACATCCCTCACAAAGGCCAAATATGACAAACATCCCTTTTCAACCATCTATTGGTCCTTCAAATAAGAAATCACCCTACTGGGAACATAGTCTAGAGAACCTCTCCACACGATCCTTGGCAAACCCGACATCGCCAATGTCACGGTCTTAGCATGACATGGAGACAACCAATTCATACCCAAGATCACGTCAAAATCAACCATACTAAGCAATAAGAGATCAACTCTAGTCTCCAATCCCCCAATAGTCACTACACACGACCGGTATACACGGTCCACACAATAGTATCGCCTAGTTGCATTGATACATGAACAAATGAAACTAAGGACTTACGGGGCATATCCAGATAATGAGAAAAATACGATAATACATACGAATAAGTAGAACTAGGCTCAAATAATACAGAAGCATCCCTGTGGCATACTAAGACAATAGCTGTGATGACTGTGTCTGAAGCAACGACATCTGGCCTGGCAGGAATAACATAGAATCGAGCCTGACCTCCACCTGATCGGCCTCCCCCTCTTGGGCGTCCTCTAGCTGCCTGAGCCCCACCTCGAGTTGGCTGGGTGGGTGGTAAAGTAACTGGTGATGAAGTTGTGGCCTGACTCCTATACTGAGAAGGACCTCCCGTAAGGCGGGGACAAAACTTCTTCACATGACCCAACTCTCCATACTCGAAACATCCCCTCTTGGAAAATGGTGGCAAATACTGAGGCGGACCCCATGAACCAGAATAACTACCAGAGGAACCTGGTGCAGATGAACCCTGAACTGAAGGTGCACGGGATGAACTCTAAGCTGGGAAAGCACTAGGGATGACTGACCCGGTCTAGTACTGTATGAACCATGGCTGGACGATGTACCACGATGAACTGGACGAGCCATCTGAGCAGGCCTATAAGGATGACCCCTGCTGTGGTGGAACTGACCAAGAAGGAACACCGCAGGCTTCTTGGCCTCCCTCTCCTAACGCTCCTGACTACGAACCATCTCCATCCGCCTAGCAATATCAACCATCTCGTCGAACGTAGCACCCGATACACTCTTCCAAGTCATAACAATACCGTACTGATAGTAGAGGTCATCAATGAACCTCTTAATCCTCTCCCTCTTAGTGGGAACCAACCAAACCGTGTGACAAGCCAACCAAGGTCTGTGGACGCTGGGTAGCTACCTCGAAATCTTTGAATGACTAAGCTGCTCCGATAATCAACACCTAGCATGACCGAAAACACCTGGATCTACACACGAAGTGCAGGGTGTAGTGTGAGTACAACCAACTCAATAAGTAACAAATATAACCTTTGGACTGAAAGTAGCGACGAGTTTGAGTAATACATTCCACGAGGTAGGTCAGGGACTCTTAAGCAAAACTTTTAACCCTAGGGACTTCTCCATAAAATATGATTGCCCTAACTCATAATTAATAGTTTTCTTCCATCTAGGAAATTTCTAGATATGCATAACCATAAAATATTATCTGATAAGGTAATTACTTTGGGAGACAAGTTAACTAACCTAATTACCATAATATGTGGGTCACAAAAGTCTCATTAAAAAGACGTGATTCTTATATCAACACGATACAATACAACAAGTAACAACCATCCAAACAAGGTGTAAGTTTCCTTAACCAGTTATGTCACGACCCAAAATCCAGCCTATCGTGATGACGTCTATCATAGTACTAGGCAAGTCGTCTACTCAGACATTTCCAACACTTTTATTCTTTTAAATATACTAAACCAGTTTAAATAAATAAAAATCTCATAAACAGGATAGAATATCATAACTCAATACGTAAGTTTTCCCAAAACTGGGGTGTCACAGAGTACATGAGCATCTACATAATGACATACTCTAGTACACTATCTTGAGAGTAGAACTGAAATAATAAATTGAAAGATAGGGAAGAAGAGTCAAGGTCTGCGGACGTCGGGCAGCTACCTCGAAATCTCCGAATGACTAAGCTACTCAGATAATCAGCACCCACCGTGACCAGAAGTACTGGATCTGCACACGAAGTGCAGGTGTAGTTTGAGTACAACCAACTCAATAAGTAACAAATCTAACCTTTGGACTGAAAGTAGCGACGAGTTTGAGTAATACATTCCACACGCAGTATCAACAGTATGGAAACTTACAACAAATATAACAGTGATATCTCATAAATTTATAATCTACAAGTAAAGGACAAGAATTTAGACATGCTTTCAGGTTTTAAAATAGAACTCAACACAGAACAGGCAGATCCAGCTCAGGGCAGATCCAACCCAATTGTAAATAACTGCTAGCATTGTGCCCACTGTGGATGTGCAGACTCCGGAGGGCCGATCCAGCCCAAGCGCTATAATAAGCCAAATCCATGCATGAATCAATAAAGCCTACTGCGGCGTGCAACCCGATCCCATGAATATCACTCACAATAGACCCTCAATCTCACTCAATCATTAATCTCTCCAGTCTCCCGGGCTTACCAAAATTATGACAATCAGCCCAAACAATGATGATATGATGTATCAAATAAAAGACAACAGAGATTGGAAACTCAATTGCTCTAAAAAAACAACAACAACAACGAACCTAGTGTATTCCCATAATTGGGTTCTGGGTAGGGTAGTGTGTACGCAGACCATACTCCTACCCTATAAAGATAAGGAGGATATTTCCAATAGATCCTCAGCTCAAGGCATAATGGAGATAAGGTAACAAGCAGCAAACAATAGTAACAGCAATACATTAAGGTAACATGCACGAATGACACGACATGTAATAGTAAAGGATCATGAATAAAATAACACAAATAGTCCTAGTACTACTGGTAAGCCTAGGAGGAACACACTACTAACTGTCAACCTTCAACCATAATCCTCGACCTCCACGTCATTCTATCATGGGTCATATCCTCGGTAAGCTGGAGTAATGACATGTCATGTCTAACTAGCTCTCCCCAATACTTATTAGGCCTGCCCCTACCCTTCCTCAGACCCGCAATGGACAACCTCTCGCACCTCCTGACTGGAGCATCTATGTCTCTCCTCTTCACATGTCCAAACCATCTCAGCCTCGACTCCCGCAAGTTGTCCTCCATAGATGCCACTCCTACCTTGTCCCTAATAACTTCATTCCTGATCCTGTCCTTCCTAGTATGACCATACATCCATCTCAGCATCCTCATCTCAGCTACTTTCATCTTTTGGATATGGGACTTCTTATCGGGCCAACACTCAGTCACATACAACATAGTCGGTCTAATCACCACTCTATAGAACTTGCCCTTAAGTCCAGGTGACACACTCTTATCACACAAAACCCCCGAGTCAAGCCTCCACCTCATGCACCCCCGCTCCAATACGATGGGTAACATCCTCGTCAATCTCCCCGTTGCCTTGAATAATCAACCCAAGATACTTGAAACTATCTCTTTTGGGGACGACTTGAGTACCAATCTTCACTTCCACTCCTTCTTCGTGCATCCCATCACTGAACTTGAACTCCAAGTACTCAGTTTTTGACCTACTCAACTTAAAACCCTTAGACTCTAGCGTCTCTCTCCAAACTTCCGACCTAGCATTAACTCCCTCACGCGTCTCATCAATCAGGACTATGTCGTCAGCGAATAGCATACACCATGGCACCTCCCCTTGTATGTGTCGCTTCAGCACCTCTAACGTTAAGGCAAACAAAAACGGGCTAAGAGCCGATCTCTGATGCAACCCCATCTCCACTGGAAAATGATCTGAGTCTCCTCCTACAGTCCTCACCCGAGTCTTTGCTCCCTCGTACATGTCGTTAATCACCCTACTATATGCCACTGGGACACCGCTAGCCTCCATACATCTCCGTAGAACCTCTCTCGGGACTTTATCATAAGCCTTCTCCAGGTCCATGAATACCATATGCATACCCAGAGAAGGCTTATATGAATACCATATGCATAGATTAATTGCTCTAACAAATGGTAAAAATACGGGTAGCAGCAAGATTATTCAGCTATACAGTTCCATGGAATCGACCAAGTCACAATTCTTACTGTGCACGCCCACACGCTCGTCACCTAACATGTGCGTCACCTCAATACAAATTACATAACACGTAATTCGGGATTTCGTACCCTCAGAGCCATGTTTAGAACTGTTACCTACCTCAAACTATGCAAAACTCTACTCCAACAAGCCCTTGCCTCGTGAAACGACCTCCGAATGCCTCGAATCTAGCCACAAACAATTCGATATGATCAACTCAAGCTATAGGAATCAATTCCATATAAAATGCTAAGTTCTTGATCAAAAGTCAAAAAGTCAACTCAAAAGTCAACTCCCGAGCCCACGTCTCGCAATTCGATAAAATTCATAAAATCCCAACACCCATTCAACCATGAGTCCACCCATACCAAAATTACTCAAATCCGATACCAAAATCTCGATTAAATCCCCAAAATTCGGCCTAAGAACTTTCCTCTATTTTCCCCCAATTTTCCAACCCAAACCACTAATTAAATGATGAAATCAAAGACATAAACATGAAATTTAACCAAAACTAAGTAAGAATCACTTACCCCAATCACTCCCTTGAAAATATCTTCAAGAATCGCCTCCCACCGAGCTCCCAAAATCAAATTTGTGTTATGAACTCAAACCTTCATTTTTTAGATTTAATATTCTGCCCAGAAGTTCTCAATCGCAATCGCGGCTCTAACTTTGTCCAAATCGAAGTGACGACTAAGTTGGGAACGGGTGGGGCGGGATATACAGTTTCTACATTCTACATATATAGTCTTATTAATTCTTGCTGTTTGAACCTATTAACTTCTGGTATTATTCCCAGATTTTTGAAAAAATAAATTATTGATATATTTGGAAGAATCAGTAGCACTGTCTAGATTTATTGTAATCAACAATACTCTTGATAATAATATTTTGATTGAATTCGAAGTCTTGGATGTTGGCCTTTTAAATATTTCACTATAATATTCTCTATCATTATATAACCATTTAGTCTTTTAATCTCATGCACCGTAATAACAGCTAAATTAGAGTCTTAATTAGACTCTGTACTAAACCTAGATATTTGGATGTTATATGGTTGTTATGGCTTTCTTTTCCATGTCAACATGCTTCTTTATCTTCTTCTATTTTAATTGGTACATTGACTTTCTCATTTTCTTCCTTTGGGAAAGTGAGTAGCTTATTGGCTTCTTGAATTTCTCTTCTAACTCTAACATGTTTTTCTATTGATGTTTTTTTTTTTGGGCAACTCCGTATAAATAAAACTCTCGTTCATAATGACAATTGTGTCCTTTTCTAGTAGAAATTATATTTTGATCAACTGACATTATATATATATATATATATATAGAGAAAGAGAGAGAAAGGATAGATAGATATATAAAACAGAAAGAATGACCTAAGATATTAAAATGCAAAAGAAAGTGAAATAAATGTAAATAACGTTATCAAGTGAAATTTCTCTCCCCTGGAAATTCCGTTAAATGTACATATCAGGCACGCACCCAACTTGCCTCACAAGTCACAACTTCGCCCCAACATCTGTGATTCTGTTCTGTATTTCTATATCTCTCTCACGCGCCAAAGGACACGTGAAATCATGCGCCAAAGAAATTTTACTGCAGTAACTTCTAGAAGTTATTTTATTAGTTCGTATGCTCATTTACATGTTTAAAGTACATGCATGCCTTGATGTACATGGTAAAAGAAGGATGTTAACGATCGTTATCTAAAGTTTTAGTAGGTATTACTATTTGGTAGTAACATTATTCGAAAACATCAGTCTACAATATCATTTGCTTTTGGGTTACTATTTGGTGTGTGTTCGATATCGGTATTGAAACTTGATTAAACGCGTTCGATATTAAAGGTAAAACACTTCCTAATATAAAAAGATGCACCCTACTAATATTTAATCAGTACTTTAATTTCTGTTGGTAATCAAACCAAAGAACATTTATACAAGTATTACATTACTTTGAAGAAAGTTATTAAAAGAAAGACAATGTAAACAACAAAAATGTATAGAACGGAAAGAATGAGCTAAGTGTTATGAAATATTATAATTATATTAGTGGATGTCTATAACTCCTAAAGAAGTTATTCCCACTATTCTTCTCCATTATGTAGATAATTCACACTACTTCTCATCATTATAGTTGTAACTCCCACACATCCATAATCTCCCCATGATCTTCCTCTATGATCTCAAATGTTTAATGTCATGTTTATGACATTCTTTTGTATACCTCTATGTAATCCTATAAACAGAGGGTTATGGCACCACATTGTACATACTTGATACACTTGACAGAAATAAGAAGCTCTCATCTCTTGCTCTCTATATTTTTGTCTATTTTCTTTTTTTATTACTTTGAGCTAAATTTCGTAATACGTTATCAGCAAGATTGCTATATTCTTCTAATACTTCCCAAAAAGAAGTGAAGACCTTCCATGGAAGCTACAATTGCATTTGCATTTGCCAAGTGATAAGTTGACAATGTCGTTGGTAAGTTAGGTAATATCTTCTTAATAGTATTACTATAACTCTTATTTTGGCGTGTTAACACATTATTAGAAAATAAATGATCATCAAGTTCTAACTTCCTTTCTTGTTAAAAGAAATAAGAAAAATTGGGATCTTGAATCCTGCCCTCTCAGTTATATATGAAAGTTGTGATTAATTTTTGAATAGTTCAAGATCTTTAAATCTAAGTCATTTTCATTCAAAAGCTGCATTGTATCTATTACAGTAATATTCTAGTGATTATAATATTAAGAATAAAAATTTGAAAACAACGAATATTAGTTGTTGTTGTGGATGATTCAACTTGTAGTTCTATAGAGAATACACATTTTAGTTTCAATGGAGAAATTGTTGGAGACAGTCTTTTTATTTTTTGCCATTTTTAATGTTTGATTGTCTTTATCTACTATTATAGTCATGTATAGCAATAATCTTAATATTGGTGCTTGTTGTCACGGATATAGTCATAAAGTGTATGTCTGAATGGTTCCTTAAGAAAATAAGATGTGCCCTTGGGGGTATGAAAAAATTTCATCAGATGATAAATTCAGGACAAGTAAACAATGGCGTTTTCAACCGTGCACCACATAAGAAAATTTCGCTCTTACATTAACACAGTGTGACGACCCAAAGGGTCATCACTTGTTTCCTTATCCTTTCTGTGCTTCCGAGGCCTTGAAAACCTCATTTAAAGTTGCCTCGATTTGCGTGCGCAGTCCGGCGCGTAGCCGGAAAGCTTAAATATGAATTTTGTGTGAAAAATGGTAAATTTTGATACTAATATGAATAAATTTGACCTCGGTCAATATTTTGGGTAAAAGGACCCGGACTCGTGATTTGACGGTCCCGGTGGGTCCGTAGAAAAATATGGGCATCGGGCCTAAGCCCGGAATCGAATTCCGAGGTCCATAGCCCGAGAAATGAATTTTTGCGTGAAATTGTTTTCTGAAAATATCTAAGGGAATTTGAAATGAAATTTGATTAGAACATATCGGTATCGGGCCCGTATTTTGGTTCCGGCGCCGGGTACAAGTCTGATATATGGTTTAAGCGCTTTCTGTGAAGTTTGGTTGAAAACGGACGTCGTTTGACGTGTTTCGGACATAAAAATGGAAATTTGATGTTTTATGAAAACTTAGAAAAAATTATGAATTTTGAGGTTAATTCGATGTATATGATGTTATTTTGGCGATTTGATCGCACGGATAAGTCCGTAGGGTATTTTTGAGGTTGTGTGTATAGTTGGTTTGGAGTCCCAAGGGCTCGGGTGAGTTTTGGATAGGCCACGCATCGCATTTTTGAACTTGTGAAAATTCTGGTATTTTGCTTCTGTGATCTTCGCATTTGCGAAGATGAGTCTCGCAATTGCGAGCTCGCAAATGCGAGCTTTGAGTCGCAAATGCGACGCCTTGGGTCTGGGCATAGGATCGCAAATGCGATCTATTTGCTCGCAAATGCGAAGGGAGGCTGATCGCAAATGCGATCTTGTGTTCGCAAATGCGAAAACTGGCAATCTAGTATGGGTTCGCAAATGCGAACCCAGCTTCGCATTTCCCAAAAATGGTCGGGGTTCGCAATTGCGAACCCCAGTTCGCCATTCCCATATCCGCAACCCAGCAATATTTATACTTAGTCATTTTTGAGTCATTTTTTCACCCAATTTTCAAAACACAACTCCTTTGGGCGATTTTTCAAGAACAAGTTTCATTCCAAATCAATTGTAAGTCGATTTTTACTCAATTCCTTCAATCATTAACATCATTTGACATGTTTACCACCTAAAATCAATGATTTTCATGGGTGAAATTGGGGGTTTTGGGTAGAACCTAGGTTTTTTAAAAATTGGGGATTTGGACCTCAATTTGAGGTCCGATTTCAAAATAAATTACATATTTGAGTTCGTGGGGAATGGGTAACCGGGTTTTGGTTCGAACCTCGGGTTTTGACCACGTCGGCCCGGGGGCAATTTTGGAATTTTTGGGGAAAAACTTGGAAAATTTATTTTTATGCATTCAAATTGATTCATTTAGTGTTTATTAAAGTAATTGAGCAATTTGTGACTAGATTCAAGCGAATTGGAGGTGGAATCGCGGGGTAAAGCGATAGTTGAGGTTTGAGTGGAATTTCATCGAGGTAAGTGTTTGGTTTAACCCTAGCTTGAGGGAATAGGAGTTGAGTCTTGTTAGCTACTTGCTAATTGATCGAGTACGATGTATAGGCATGGTGACGGGTATCTATACATTGGTGTCTAGCATGACCGTGAGTCCTTATTTGCGGATAGTTTGGTTGTTGTTATGCCTTCCATGCTTAATTGATAATCTCTATATGTTGTAAAGACCTTGTGAAAGAAATTGTAATCTTGGAACTTTCGTGGAGCATTGGCTCGGCTTGAAATATAAATTGTGAAGGTATATGAGATAAGTAACTCCTTGGAGCTTTGGCTCAAGGGAATATGTGAAGTATGAGATGAAAGTGAAAGAAAGAGAAGAGTTAATGATTTATTCCCTTGTCGGAACGTAGTTGGTTATTGATGTTGCACCCTTGCCGGGTTTATAGTTGTTTGTTTGTGTACCCTTGCCGGGGCTTCCATTCTTGTTTTATTATTCCCCTTGCCCCTGTTTGTGATTGTTGATTGGGTGAGGAAGAGTGTTAAAGCACGAAGGGTGATTCCGTGCATTGAATGATATTTGTGGATCGGGTTGCGCGCCGCAACAATGTTAAATGATATGGATCGGGTTGCACGCTGCAACAATGATATTTATGGATCGGGTTGCACGCTGCAACAATGATATTTATGGATCGGATTGCACACCGCAACAGTGTTGAAATATATTGGGATCGGGTTGCGCGCCGCAACAATTATTGATACAAGTGTGTTTATTTTGGGTATTAGTTTCTTGTCCTCTGTAAATCCTAAGCTGCCCTTAGATTGTTATTCTAGACTTACTGTTAATATTGTTATCTCCCCACAGCATGCTCCCCCTCCCATATTGCTACTTGTCTTGTATTTTCGATTCCGCTGTACATATATAATTGCACAGGTTTATGTGGTGGTCCAGTCTAGCCTCGTCACTACTTCGCCGGGGTTAGGCTAGACACTTACCAGCACATGGGGTCGGTTGTGCTGATGCTACACTCTGTGCTATTTGCACAGGTCCAGGTCTCGAGCAGCAACAACAGCAGTTTTAGTACGGGAGCAGGCCTTCAGTCCATCGAGACACCGAGGTAGCCTTGCAGGCGTCCGCAGGCCCGACGTCTCCTCTATCCTTACATTAGACTGTCATCTCATCGTACTCGAGATAAACATATTTGTGTTTCTTTCAGACCCTTGTATTTAGAAATTCTTAGCAGTTCATGAGTATGTGACACCAGTCTTGGGTAGAGGCTTATATTGACTACTCCGTGTTTTATTCAGTTTCTATGATTAAGACTTCCGCTATTATTTAATTTCGTTATTTTATATTGTTGCCATAAATTGTTAAAAGATTTGATTATTAATGGAAAAGTAATTAAAATGGATTGCCTAGCTACTACGAGTAGGCGCCATCACGACTCCCGAGGTTGGGAAATACGGGTCTTGACAAGTTGGTATCAGAGCACTAGGTTACATAGGTCTCACAAATCACGGACAAACTTGGTAGAGTCTGAGGGATCGGTATGGAGACGTCTGTATTTATCCCCCAGAGGCTACAGAGTTAGGAAAAGTTTCACATTTGTTCTTTCTTGTCGTGCAGTTCTGTTTCTCAATGCTGATTGAATTTCTACTCTGTTCTTTTGCAGATGACGAGAACACGCGCTTCCTCATCTACCGATCAGCACTCCGAGCCCCAGGAAGCTCCCGCTAGGGGCAGAGGACGAGGCCGTGCTAGAGGCCGAGGTAGGGGCAGAGCTCAGCCCCGAGCAGCAGCACCATTGGCGGAGCCTCAGGTTGACCTTGACGAGGAGGTACCGGCCCCAGCCCCAGCAGTTCCGATGGGCCCAGCTCAGGTCCCAGAGGGGTTTATTACTACCCCAGTCCTTCAGGACGCTTTGGTCCGATAGGTGGGCCTCATGGAAAGGGTCACCCGAGCAGGATTGCTTCCTGTAGCACCAGCCACTTCTCAGGCTGGAGGAGGAGCCCAGACTCCTGCTGCGCGTACTCCGGAGCAGGTAGCTCCCCAGGGTCAGGTTCCAGTGGTTCAGCCAGCTATGGCAGTTCAGTCGAGGGTAGTTGCTCAGACCGGCGATGGCGCGGCTATGTCCGCAGATGCTTTGTGGAGGCTGGACAGGTTCACCAAGCTCTTCCCTACTACATTCAGCGGTGCTTCTTCTGAGGACCCCCAGGATTTCTTATATAGCTACCACGAGGTTCTTCGGAATATGGGCATTGTTGAGTCCAATGGAGTTGATTTTGCTACATTTTGCCTATCTGGATCCGCTAAGACTTGGTGGAGGGATTTCTGTTTAGCTAGACCAGCAGGGTCACCGTCTTTGACTTGGGATCAGTTTTCATAGTTGTTCCTAGAGAAGTTTCTCCCCGTTACTCAGAGGGATGCTTATCGGAGGCAGTTTGAGCGCCTCCAGTAGGGTTCTATGACGGTCACTCAGTTTGAGACCCGGTTCATTGATCTAGGTCGCCATGCTCTTGTCATACTTCCCACCGAGAGAGAGAGGGTGAGGAGGTTTATTGATGGTTTGATTCAGCCGATTCGTCTCTAGATGGCTAGGGAGACTGGTAGTGAAAACAGCTTTCAGGAGGCGGCCAATGTGGCCCGCAGAGTTGAGATGGTTCTGTCACAGGGAGGTGGTCACGGGGGAGACAAGAGAGCCCGTCATTCCGGCAGATTCAGTGGTACCTCGTCTAGAGGTAGAGATTCATATGGTAGAGGCCTTCCTCCTAGGCCTTTTCAGTCAGCTCTTCAGGTTTCTCACAGTATATCAGGTGGCCGTGGTTCACAGACACACTATTCTGATCAGCAGTCATTCAGTGCACTGCCAGCTCCTATCAGCGCATCGCCACTTTAGAGCTTCCGTGGAGGTCATTCAGGCCGCCAGGGCCAGCCACAGTTACCTCAGCCACAACGTTCGGAGGGATGTTATGAGTGTGGTGAGTATGGTCACATCAGGAGGGCTTGCCCGAGATTGAGGGGTACCCAGTCGCAGCAGCAGGGTCCCCGTCCTATGATTCAGGCACCAAATGCCCCACAGCCAGCCAGAGGTGGAGGTAGAGGCCATAGAGGTGGAGGTAGAGGTCATAGAGGTGGAGCTCTGACCGCCAGGGGCGGAGGTCAGCTAGCAGTAGATCGACCTAGGGATACAGTTCAGGGTGGTGGGGCCCAGTCCCGTTGTTATGCTCTTCAGGCTAGGCCCGAGGCTGAGGCTTCAGATGCAGTCATCACAGGTACGGTTCTGGTTTGTGATCGAGATGCTTCGGTACTATTTGATCCAAGGTCTATGTATTCATATGTTTTATCTTATTTCGTACCATGCTTGGTCATGCCTAGTGATGCTTTGGGTATTCCTGTATATGTGTCTACACCAGTGGGTGACTCTATCGTGGTCGACCGAGTCCATCGTTCGTGTGTTGCAGTGATTGGGGGTCTTGAGACCCGTGTAGACTTGTTGCTCTTAGATATGGTGAACTTTGATATCATTCTGGGCATGGATTGGTTATCACCCTATCACGCTATCTTGGACTGCCATGCCAAGACTGTGACTTTAGCTTTACGGGGTATGCCTCGCTTAGAGTGGAGAGGGACTCCAGGTCATTCTACCCGTAGTGTCATATCGTACGTGAAGGCTCGACGTATGGTCGAGAAGGGGAGTCTATCCTATTTGGCCTATGTTCGTGATTCCAGTGCTGAGGTTCCTCATATAGATTCTGTGCCTATTGTCCGGGAGTTTCCAGATGTTTTCCCTTCAGACCTGCCGGGTATGCCACCCGACAGGGACATTGATTTATGAATTGATTTGGCTCCGGGCACCCAGCCCACTTCTATCCCGCCATACCGAATGGCCCCGCCGGAGCTGAAGGAGTTAAAGGACCAGTTGCAGGATTTGCTAGAGAAGGGTTTCATTAGACCTAGTGTTTCGCCTTGGGGCGCGCCAGTGTTATTTGTCAAGAAGAAGGACAGATCGATGAGGATGTGCATAGATTACCGGCAATTGAACAAGGTAACGATTAAGAATAAGTATCCATTGCCGAGGATTGATGATTTGTTCGACCAGCTTCAGGGTGCCAGAGTATTCTCCAAGATAGACTTGAGATCTGGCTACCATCAGTTGAGGATTAGGGCATCCGATGTCCCTAAGACAGCTTTCCGTACTCGGTATGGGCATTATGAGTTCTTGGTCATGTCATTTGGGTTGACCAATGCCCCAGCGGCATTTATGGAGTTGATGAACCATGTGTTCAGGCCATACTTGGACATGTTCGTGATAGTCTTTATTGATGATATTTTGGTGTACTCCCGCAGCCAAGAGGAGCACGAGCAGCACCTTAGAGTGGTTCTTCAGACTTTGAGGGATAGTCAGCTATATGCCAAGTTCTCCAAGTGTCAATTCTGGCTAAGTTCAGTTGCATTTCTGGGTCACGTTGTATCAGCAGAGGGTATTTAGGTGGACCCGAAGAAGATAGAGGCAGTCAAAAACTGGCCTAGACCAGCATCAGCGACAGAGATTCGGAGTTTCTTGCGGTTGGCAGGCTACTACAGACGGTTCGTGGAGGGATTTTCATCTATTGCAGCCCCGATGACCAGATTGACCCAGAAGGGTACCCAGTTTAGATGGTCAGATGAGTGTGAGGCGAGCTTTCAGAAGCTCAAGACAGCTCTGACTACGGCACCGGTGTTGGTATTGCCCACAGGATCAGGGCCCTATACAGTCTACTGTGATGCCTCCCGTGTTGGGCTTGGAGCAGTGTTGATGCAGGAATGCAAGGTCATTGCCTATGCTTCGAGACAGTTGAAGATTCATGAGAAGAACTATCCAGTGCATGATCTAGAGTTGGCAGCCATAGTTCACGCCTTAAAGATTTGGAGGCACTATTTGTATAGTGTGGCATGTGAGGTGTTCACTGACCACAAGAGTCTTCAGTACTTGTTCAAGCAAAATGAGTTGAATTTGAGGCAGAGGAGGTGGTTGGAGTTATGGAAAGACTATGATGTCACCATTTTATATCATCCGGGGAAGGCCAATATGGTGGCCGATGCTTTGAGTAGGAAGTCAGCCAGTGTGGGCAGTCTTGCTTATATTCCGGTCAGTCAGAGGCCGCTTGCTTTGGATGTTCAGGCTTTGGCCAATCGATTTGTGAGGCTGGATATTTCTGAGCCTAGCCGAGTATTAGCTTGCACGGTCGCTCGCTCTTCATTATTAGAGCGTATCCGTGATCGGCAGTTTGATGATCCCCATTTGTGCGTCCTTAGAGACACGGTGCAGCGCGGAGGCGCCAGTCATGTTACCTTAAATGCGGATGGAGTTTTGAGATTGCAAGGGAGAGTTTGCGTGTCCAATGTGGATGGACTTCGAGAGTTGATCTTAGAGGAGGCCCATAGTTCCCGGTACTCTATTCATCCAGGCGCCGCGAAGATATATCAGGATTTGCGACAGTATTATTGGTGGCGTAGGTTGAAGAAGGATATTGTTGCATATGTGGCTCGTTATTTGAACTGTCAGCAAGTTAAGTATGAGCATCAGAGGCCCGGTGGTTTATTTCAGAGGATTGAGCTTCCCGAGTGGAAGTAGGAGAGGATCACTATGGACTTCGTTACCGGACTTCCGTTGACTGGGAAGAAGTTCGATGCAGTTTGGGTCATTGTGGATAGGCTGACCAAGTCAGCGCATTTCATTCCTGTGGTAGTCTCCTATTCATCCGAGAGATTGGCTGAGATTTATATTCGGGAGATTGTCCGCCTACACGGTGTGCCCGTGCCTATCATTTTGGATCGGGGTACGCAGTTTACCTCGCGCTTCTGGGGAGCAGTTCAGCGAAAGTTGGGCACACGGGTCGAGTTGAGCACAGCATTCCATCCCCAGACGGACGGTCAGTTCGAGCGGACTATTCAGATTTTGGAGGATATGCTCCGGGCTTGTGTTATTGACTTTGGAGGTTCGTGGGATCAGTTCTTGCCTTTAGCGGAGTTTGCCTACAACAACAACTACCAGTCGAGCATCCAGATGGCTCCTTATGAGGCTTTATATGGTAGGCGGTGCCGGTCTCCGATTGGGTAGTTTGAGTCGGGAGAGGCTCGGTTGATAGGTACGGATTTGGTTCAGGAGGCCTTGGACAAGGTCAAGATCATTCAGGATAGGCTTCGTTCAACTCAGTCTAGGCAAAAGAGCTATGCAGATCGTAAGGTTCGAGATGTAGCTTTCATGGTTGGTGAGCGAGTATTGCTCTGAGTGTGGCCTATGAAGGGCGTGATGAGATTTGGGAAGAAGGGCAAGCTTAGCCCTAGGTTCATTGGTCCGTTTGAGATTCTTGATCGAGTGGGAGAGGTGGCTTATAGACTTGCATTGGCGCCTAGCTTATCAGCCGTGCATCCAGTTTTTCATGTATCCATGCTTCGGAGGTATCACGGCGATCTAGCCCACGTGTTAGATTTTAGCACTATCCAGTTGGACAAGGATTTGTCTTACGAGGAGGAGCGGGTAGCTATTCTGGACCGGCAGGTTCGTCAGTTGAGATCCAAAAGTTTTCCTTCTATTCGTGTTCAGTGGAGAGGTCAGCCCCCTGAGGCATCGACCTGGGAGTCCGACTCTGATATGCAGAGTCGTTATCCTCACCTTTTCACCGACTCAGGTACTTCTTTCTTTTGTCCGTTCGAGGACAAACGATTATTTTAGAGGTGGAGAATGTGACGACCCAAAGGGTCATCACTTGTTTCCTTACCCTTTCTGTGCTTTCGAGGCCTTGAAAACCTTATTTAGAGTTGCCTCGATTTGCGTGCGCAGTCCGGGATCATAGCCGGAAAGATTAAATATGATTTTGTGTGAAAAATGCTAAATTTTGATACTAATATGAATAAATTTGACTTCGGTCAACATTTGGGATAAACGGACCCGGACCCGTGATTTGACGGTCCCAATGGGTCCATAGAAAAATGTGGGACTCGGACGTATGCCCGGAATCGAATTCCGAGATATCTAAGGGAATTTGAAATGAAATTTGATTAGAACGTATCGGTATCGAGCCCGTATTTTGGTTCCGGCGCCCGATACAAGTCTGATATATGGTTTAAGCGCTTTCTGTGAAGTTTGGTTGAAAACGGACGTCGTTTGACGTGTTTCGGACATAAAAATGGAAATTTGATGTTTTATGAAAACTTAGAAAAAATTATGAATTTTGAGGTTAATTCGATGTATATGATGTTATTTTGGCGATTTGATCGCACGGATAAGTCCGTAGGGTGTTTTTGAGGTTGTGTGTATAGTTGGTTTGGAGTCCCGAGGGCTCGGGTGAGTTTTGGATAGGCCACGCATCGCATTTTTGAACTTGTGAAAATTCTGGTATTTTGCTTCTGTGATCTTCGCATTTGCGAAGATGAGTCTCGCAATTGCGAGCTCGCAAATGCGAGCTTTGAGTCGCAAATGCGACGCCTTGGGTCTGGGCATAGGATCGCAAATGCAATCCATTTGCTCGCAAATGCGAAGGGAGGCTGATCGCAAATGCGATCTTGTGTTCGCAAATGCGAAAACTGGCAATCTAGTAAGGGTTCGCAAATGCGAACCCAACTTCGCATTTCCCACAAATGGTCGGGGTTCGCAATTGCGAACCCGAGTTCGCAATTCCCATATCCGCAGCCCAGCAATTTTTATACTTAGTCGTTTTTGAGTCATTTTTCACCCCATTTTCAAAATACAACTCATTTGGGCGATTTTTCAAGAACAAGTTTCATACCAAATCAATTGTAAGTCGATTTTTACTCAATTCCTTCAATCATTAAAATCATTTGACATGTTTTCCACCTAAAATCAATGATTTTCATGGGGGAAATTGGGGGTTTTGGGTAAAACCTAGGTTTTTTAAAAATTGGGGATTTGGACCTCAATTTGAGGTCCGATTTCAAAACAAATTACATATTTGAGTTCGTGGGGGAATGGGTAACCGGGTTTTGGTTCGAACCTCGGGTTTTGACCACGTCGGCCCGGGGGCAATTTTGGAATTTTTGGGGAAAAACTTGGGAAATTCATTTTTATGCATTCAAATTGATTCATTTAGTGTTTATTAATGTAATTGAGCAATTTGTGACTAGATTCGAGCGGATTGGAGGTGGAATCGCGGGGTAAAGCGATGGTTGAGGTTTGAGTGGAATTCAAGGCATCGAGGTAAGTGTTTGGTTTTACCCTAGCTTGAGGGAATAGGAGTTGAGTCTTGTTATCTACTTGCTAATTGATGGAGTACGATGTATAGGCATGGTGACGGGTATCTATACATTGGTGTCTAGCATGACCGTGAGTCCTTATTTGCGGATAGTTTGGTTGTTGTTATGCCTTCCATGCTTAATAGATAATCTATATATGTTGTAAAGACCTTGTGAAAGAAATTGTAATCTTGGAACTTTCGTGGAGCATTGGCTCGGCTTGAAATATAAATTGTGAAGGTATATGAGATAGGTAACTCCTTGGAGCTTTGGCTCAAGGGAATATGTGAAGTATGAGATGAAAGTGAAAGAAAGAGAAGAGTTAATGATTTATTCCCTTGCCGGGACGTAGTTGGTTATTGATGTTGCACCCTTGCCGGGTTTATAGTTGTTAGTTTGTGTACCCTTGCCGAGGCTTCCAATCTTGTTTTATTATTCCCCTTGCCCCTGTTTGTGATTGTTGATTGGGTCAGGAAGAGAGTTAAAGCACGAAGGGCGATGCCGTGCATTGAATGATATTTGTGGATCGGGTTGCGCGCCGCAACAATGTTAAATGATATGGATCGGGTTGCACGCCGCAACAATGATATTTATGGATCGGGTTGCACGCCACAACAATGATACTTATGGATCGGATTGCACGCCGCAACAGTGTTAAAATATATTGGGATCGGGTTGCGCGCCGCAACAATTATTGATACAAGTGTGTTTATTTTGGGTATTAGTTTCTTGTCCATTGTAAATTCCAAGCTGCCCTTAGATTGTTATTTTGGACTTACTATTAATATTGTTATCTTCCCACAGCATGCTCCCCCTCCCATATTGCTACTTGTCTTGTATTTTCGATTCCGCTGTATATATATAATTGCACAGGTTTATGTGGTGGTCCAGTCTAGCCTCGTCACTACTTCGCCGGGGTTAGGCTAGACACTTACCAGCACATGGGGTCAGTTGTGCTGATGCTACACTCTGTTCTATTTGCACAGGTCCAGGTCTCGAGCAGCAACAGCAGCGCTTTTAGTACGGGAGCAGGCCTTCAGTCCATCGAGACACCGAGGTAGCCTTGTAGGCGTCCGCAGGCCCGGCGTCTCCTCTATGTCATCTCATTGTACTCGAGATAAACAGATTTATGTTTCTTTCAGACCCTTGTATTTAGAAATTCTTAGCAGTTCGTGAGTATTGTGACACCAGTCTTGGGTAGAGGCTTATATTGACTACTCCGTATTTTATTCAGTTTCTATGATTAAGATTTCCGCTACTATTTAATTTTGTTGTTTTATATTGTTGCCATAAATTGTTAAAAGATTTGATTATTAATGGAAAAGTAATTAAAATGGCTTGCCTAGCTACTACGAGTAGGCGACATCACGACTCCCGAGGGTGGGAAATACGGGTCGTGACACACAGAAACATATATAATCACTGGACCCATTAATGGAGAGTTCAACAACCGTGTAGAATAGACTTGAATCAGAAACTTCCTATGATCTATTATTAATGAAAGCTGAGAAATTATGATTTTAGATACATATTGAGCTATATATTTAATGAATAGTAGGCAGTGCTTGCATAAGAGATGCACTTCATTGTAACTGTTACTCATCCCTTGGATTATATTCCCTCTTCTAGAAATTGTAACCATGTATATTAACCACAATGCGTTTCTTTTTGACATGATTGCAATGGAGGTAAGTAAAGTTCTTTGCAATTTTATGTAAGTTATTTGAATTTGAGGTGACAATATTTTAAAGGCTCACGGGTGAGTCTTAGTTGCATTTGGGCCTATTGTGCTATTGGTTGAGGGTAAGACGGTGGGTTCAAGTCCCAACGCACCATGAGGGTAAGACATTAGGATTAACTGATGCACTATGATGATAAGAGTTAAATTTGAGTCCCAACTCATTATGGCCTAACATGCCTTTATATGGGCAAAACATTGGGTTTGAGTTCCAATGCACCATATTGATGATATAATGATGACTAAAGAAAAATAATATATTTTTCATGTAAAAGCATGAAGCTTGTCCCACTTGATTTGTACCATTCTTGAAGTGAATGTGATAGCGGTACATAATAAGTGTAAATGAAGACCAAAATAATAATAATAGTCATCATTTTGGTAATTATAAAAAGGAGAAAAATAAGGGTTCTCAAAATAATTCTTCAAAGGTGAAGGAATTGTGTATCAATATGGTATATAAATATGAGGCACCATCACACAATTATAGTCCTTCTATTTTTGTGATAAGCATTGTAAATGCTGACTTATTCCTGAAAGTGAATGGGAAAATATACATGTAATATAAATTATGGAGAATGTGCTTATGCATGGTTGAACAAATACTACAACTCACCTCTACTGGAAGCTTTATGAAAAAGAAAGATAATGAATATTACTGTGTAGTTACATGTCTATGTCATTGGTTGTGTACATGTGGTACGCCAAAAATATTTTGATATGCCTTATAAAATGTTATTAAAGGCAAAATATTAAAGCAAGAAATTATTTTGTTTATGATGATTTTGACCATGACAGTTACTACGAAATAATTTTCTCCATAAAGGAGACAGTCACCATATGGATGGTGTGATAAAATAAACTTTTTGAGTTTTAAATATATTATCCAAAGTGGTTGGCATGAAAGGAAGAATGAATATCTTCATATTACTATAATCATACTGGGTAAATATGAAAGGTTACCCGACTTTTCTTTTTTTTGTACAATAGATGTATAAGTATGATGATGTAATCATATGCCATAGTAAATTAGATTTTTATTGAAATAAACATCAGTTGGCATGACCGGTTGGCCATCCTGGTTCAATTATGATGCGAAAAATGATTGAGAATTCATATTGGCATATATTGAAGAATTAGGAGATTCATTGAGAATTCTCCTGTAGACTTGTTCTCATGATAAATTGATTACTATACCAGTTGGGGTTGGGATTGTATTCCCTGATTTTTGGAACCTGTAAAAGGTGATATATATATATATATATATATATATATGGGCACAGTCACCTGCCATGTGGACCGTTTAATATTATATGATTGTAAAAGATGCATCCATTGTATGGTCACATGTGCATTTATTATCAACTTGCAATTTGAATTTTGCAAGGTTGATTGCTCAAATTATTAGAGCACAGTTCCAGAATATATATTATGATAATTTATCTTGATAATGTTGGTTTAAATCCAAGTTGGTTTAGTAGAAATTGTATGCCTCCAATTAAGCTAAACCATTGGTTATGAGAACAAAACTCTCAAATAGAAATTTGGTATGAGGTGTATTATTTAGTATACAATAGCACTTGTACGCATGTAGCAAACAAGTTATGATAAATTCTTCCTATCTTAATTGGTTCAGGGTCAAGAACCAAATAATTTTCATATAGAAATATGGATGTGCTATATGATTTAATTATCCCACCATAATGTATGAAGATGGGTTCCCAAAGAAGGTTGGGAAATGTGTTGGTGATCCCAACATTAGGGGGAGAAAATGGGCAGCTGAAAAATATGGAATGAATTATTATGAGTGCACCTAGATCCTCGTACAAGAAAATGTGAACTTGAAGTTCAAGTGATAATTCATTTGTAAGATATTGCCAGGCGCATCTCCTAACCCAAAACTAAATATCATATTTCAGCTACTAATGCTCCAAATAGAATAAAGTCCATGATGGACATAGATGGGACGCATGAAGCGTGATAGACTAATCTGTTCCAAAGATAAAACTCCTTGAAGAGAGAGAGGAGCAAATGTTCAAGATGGTCATAATAAGGAGGCAAGTGCTTTATAAGAGCACCATGGCATATCACTTCATAAGACCTCATGGGAGAGGCTTAGGTACCTGAAAATAATGTGATAAAGAGATCTCAATAAATTATGTCTTTAGTGGGTAACGACGGAACCGATATAAAATGATCGTCGACGATATTGTTGATATAATGTAGCGTGCAATATTATTAGTATTGATGAGGATCTTTAGCTCAAATCTGTCATGGAATTTGAACAAATAAATGATTGGCTAAATGAAAAATACGCAATGAAAATTGACTTCACCTAAAAATGTGAAGTTGGACGGATAGTCCCAACACCTGAAAGTGAAATGAAAAATCAAGTCGATAGACATAAAGACGACTTATAGCACAAGATTTTTCGTAAATTTTTTCCGGTATTAGTTATATGGAGATATGTTCTCCTATGATGGATAAAATCCTTTTCAGGTTTTAATTTGGCAATACATAAAAAACTTAATATGCATATAATGAAAATAATTGAAGGATTTAAATTGTTAAAGTTTCAGCAGATTCTTATGTGGATTAGAGTAATCATGGTGTACATGATTTTTGTTTGTGTCTAGTGCAATTGGTGCACTAATGTATCTTGCTAGAACCATAAGTATAATAATATTCTAGCGAGATATAGTTTTACTCCTATGTGTATTGAAATACGATTAGTGTTATATTGCAAAAGGAATCTATGATATATATTTTTTGTTCTAACAGATATTGTCAATATTTTGTTGGTTATGCAAATGCAGGCATTTTCTGAAGTTCATTCTGTATGTGAGGGTACTTCCATATTATTATTTCACAAGGCAATCAATTGTTGATACTTATCCAAGTCATGTCAATATACTAGCAACTGATAAAGCAAGTGACTCAACACATAACAGATGTGTGACTTTTCCTTGAAGAAAAGATTTCAATAGTAATGAAGGCGATGATATTTGTTTATCTCAATTGAAAGAAGGATATATCGAAGGAGACAAAATAAAGCATATTTCACCAAAGTTCTATTTCAGACATGATCGCTGTTCAACAAATTTGTTCAAGTGATAATTTGATAAACTTCTTCCCAAGGCATTGCCGATCTCAATATTAGAGAAGTTATTGTAATAGCTTGGAACTCGTCGCGAGAAACAAAAGTGATGTTTTCATCAGGGGAGGCAAATACGCGTTGTGCTCTTTTTCCCTTAGCTAAGGTTTTATACCACTAGGATTTCCTAGCAAGGTTTTTAATGAGGCAACAAGTAATGCGCATTACAAGATATGTGTACTCTTTTTCCTTCACTAAGATTTTTTCCTACATGGTTTTTTTTTAGTAAGGTTTTAACGAGGCACATTATCTATAGACATCCAAGGGGGAGTGTTATGAAATATCATAATTATATTAGTGGATGTCTATAACTCCTAAAGAAGTTACTCCCACTACTCTTTTCCATTATGTAGATAATTCCCACTACTTCTCACCATTATAGTTGTAACTCCCACACCTCCATAACCTCCCCATGATCTTCCTCCATGATCTCAATTGTTTAATGTCATGTTTATGGGGTTCTTTTGTATACCTCTATGAAATCCTATGAATAGAAGGTTTTGGCACAACGTTGTACATACTTGACACACTTGAAAGAAATAAGAAGCTCCATCTCTTGCTCTCTATATTTTTGTCTATTTTCTTGTTTTATTACTTTGAGCTAAGTTTTGTAATACTAAGATATTAAAATGAAAAAGGAAAAATTGAAATAAAATGTAATATTCGCTATCAAGTGAAAATTCGCTCCACTGCAGATTCCGTTAAAGATACAGATCACGCACGCGGCCACCCCTCTCACAACGTCAGCAATTCTGTGTTTCATCTCTCTCAAACCGAAACTCTGATTTTCCCCATTTTGGTTCATCTCTGGTAACATTTTCCATTCTTTAGCCGTATTGCTTTTTGGATATTGCGTCATACTTTAATTTTAAATCGATGACTATCGACATTGTCTTCTTTTTCATCTTCGGTTTTGTTTTTTTACGCATTAGGTCTCTGTATCTCTGATTCACAAGAAAGGTAAAAGTCTTATTGATTTTTGGTTTGTTGATCTTTCAAGGTCAAATCCATTGCCGTCTCCTTAGGAACTTGTCCTTTTTTGTCTTTTATTTCGTCTTCTTATGCACTAACGTTTTGAATGAATAAGGGGTAGTCGGGTATAAGCTTTTGACATAAGGTTACAGAAATTATTGTATCACTGATGACAAAAATTTCTCTTTAATTTAAGATATGCTTGCTAACTTCTTATCAACGTTACTTTCTGCTTTTGACCGTAAAACATCAATTTGAGATGTTATGTCAAGTAATTTGGCACTTATTTTGCACCACTTTTGGTTCTTGTCTGTCCCTTTTGATTTCTGTTAATCTACATGTGAATAAGAGCTAGTCAAGAAAAGGAAATGAGACAGATCATGGTTCAATTCATTAAAATCGAACTTTTCTCAGCATGCATATGCAGAAAATTGATACATTTGTGAACTTCTTCACGTGTTGTAATAAATTTTGAGTAATCACTTAAAAGATAGAGTTGCTTGCCACAATGATATATTTTATAAGTGTGAAGTTTTAGAGCTTTCTACTGCTCTGTTCCGATATTTCTTTACTCATGTAAAATGGACATTTGTTTATTGCATTATTTATTCATGTAAAGTATTTAACGACATCTGTTTATTTAACGAGTCTCTAATCACATTTGATGAATTTTTAGGCAAGTAGTGCAACAATAATGGCATAGTACAAACAAAGGCGTCTCAATAAAAGTCGTGGCCTAAAGCCAAATTTTAATAAAGGGTCTTGATTTCTTTTTATCTGTAGTATAGTTATCTTGCAAAATATAGTATTAATATTACATTGGTTCCGTATTTTCTTTATTTCTTGTGTCTATAGTGTAGTTATCTTATAAAATATAATATTAATATTCACATTGGTAAGAAAATTCAAGTTAATAAGATGTTAGCCACGTATTTACAATTGGTTACCTTGGATCTTATTGTAAAAAAATATTATTTATTAATATGAAGATTTGAGTATCTTAATTCAAAGTTCAAAAATATTCCTATTGTTAAAAAATAGATAATCTTTCTTTTCATTTTTACAACGATTTAGTATTATTTTTTCTCTATAAACTTCAATATTGTCTAAGCAAAAATAAGATAGCAAATCTACAACTAAAAATATTTTTGAGGCCCCAGAATTTAGGGGGCCTAAAGCAAAAGCTTTACTAGCCTCCCCCTTGAGCCACCCCCGACTACAAAATTCACAACAAAATTTCTCCAATTTTCACAGGTAAGCCATTGTAATTTATTGTCTATAGCATTCAATATAATTACCATTCTTGTTAAATTACCTTTCATGTTGTATTACAGCGCAGAGAAATGACTGTACAATAGGGGTTATCCAGCAGAGATGTCGCTTTACGATTGTAAGTATTAGCAGTAAAATACATAATTCTTTTAACCTAAAATCTTTTACATATATATCTATTGTGATCTTATTTCAGATAAACCTGTCAAGTCAAATTTGGTAAGGAAAAGTGAAAAGGAGGAGACAGACAGCTGGAGGATACAGGTCTGAATGCATTGAATTTTTTTATTTTTTTGCTTTTCCTTTTTTTATTTTACTAACATGAAAAGGTAAAGATTATAATGATAAAAGTACCAACATAGTAAAGAGATAAATTATGCACGTAACCAGGTCGCTATTAAAACATCTTGCATTAAATTGGTCTTAAAGAAAGACAAAATTTCATGATATATAAATTGCATTATTTAACGAGTCTCTAATCACATTTGATGAATTTTTAGGCAAGTAGCGCAACAATAATGGCATACTACAAACAAAGGCATCCCAATAAAATTCTTGACCTAAAGCCAAATTTTAATAAAGGGCCTTGATTTCTTTTTATCTGTAATATAGTTATCTTGCAAAATATAGTATTAATATTACATTGGTTCCTTTTTTTCTTTATTTCTTTTGTCTATAGTGTAGTTATCTTATAAAATATAATATTAATATTCACATTGGTAAGAAAATTCAAGTTAAGATGTTAGCCACGTATTTACAATTGGTTACCTTGGATCTTATTGTAAAAAACATATTATTTTTCAATATGAATATTTGAGTATCTTAATTCAAAGTTCTAAAATATTTCTATTGTTAAAAAATAGATAATCTTTCTTTTCATTTTTGCAAGGATTTAGTATTATTTTTTCTCTATAAACTTCAATACTGTCTAAGCGAAAATAAGATAGTAAATCCACAACTAAAAATATTTTTGAGGCCCCAAAATTTAGAAAACCTAAAGCAAAGGCTTTACTAGCCTCCCCCTTTAGCCACCCTCGACTACAAAATTCACAACAAAATTTTCTCCAATTTTTGCAGGTAAGCCATTGTAATATATTGTCTACAGCATTCAATATAATTACCATTCTTGTTAAATTCCCTTTCATGTTGTATTACAGTGCAGAGAAATGGCTGTACAATAGGGGTTATCCAGCAGAGATGTCGCTTTACGATTGTAAGTATTAACAGTAAACTACATAATCCTTTTAACCTAAAATCTTTTACATATATATCTATTGTGCTCTTATTTCAGACAAACCTGTCAAGTCAGTTTTGGAAAGAAAAAGTGAAAAGGAGGAGACAGACAGCTTGAGGATACAGGTCTGAATGCATTGAATTTTTTTATTTTTTTAATTTTCCTTTTTTATTTTACTAATATGAAAAGGTAAAGATTATATTGAAAAAAATTACCAAGATGGTGTCACGATCCCAAACCCGGACCCGATCGTGATGGCGCCTCTCGTGAAGACAAGGCCAGCCGATACATTTTCAATCCAGTTTTAAGCAATTAAACAATAAGCATTAAGTCTAAAACATGATATAAATCCAAAAGTGAACAGTGACAATACAAAACGATTCGCGGAATACAACCCAACAAAGCCCGATACCGGGGTGTCACTAGTCATGAGCATCTATTAGGGTCTAAAATACAACGGAATTCTGGAAAATATACTAAATATAATCTAATGACATCAAGAGGGAGTAAAGTAGTGCTGCGGACGTCGGGCAGCTACCTCGCTAAAACTCCAATGACTCTGCCTATGCTCAGCCAATACCTGCTACCGGGTGTAGAAATACCTGAATCTGCAGACAAGGTGCAGGGAGTAAAGTGAGTACTTTCAACTGAGTGGGAAACAATCATAACTAATGACTGAGTGATAGGAAATCACGAAGAGTACATCAATATGCTGTATAGAAGCAGTACAAAAACCAGTAAGAAAACAATGAAGCTGTGAAATCTCTTAAGCACCTTAGCTTAGTTTAAACTTCTTCAAAAATGGATTTTCAACAGCTAAGCAATTGAATGCAAGCAACTAGAACAGATAAGCATAAAAAATCCGCCCCTCGGGAACAGTTACACAATTAAACAGGTAAATGATAGGTAGGTAAGACAGATAAACACATAAAGGTTCGCCCCTTGGGCACAATGTCAACGACTCCGCCCCTCGGGCAATATCTCAGAACAATACCACCCCCTCGGGCGATCACATAGAACAACACTAGCCCCTCGAGCTATATCTCACATCACAATGGGTACCCGCGCTCACTGGGGGTGTGCAGACTCCTGGAGGGGCCCCTTACGGCCCAAGCGCAATAACAAGCCATCTGTAACGACCCGGCCGGTCGTTTTGAGCTTTTGCACTTTGCTCGCCAGTTCACGGGCATGAATCGCCCCGTGTGGTGTATTATGACTTATGTAAATTGTTAGTTTTGGTTTTCAGGATAATCGAAATGAATTTGGAAGAACAGTTCTCAGCTCGAAGCTTGAAATTTGAAAGGTTTGACCAGGATTTGACTTGTTTGTATATGATCTCGGATCGAAATTTTTATGATTTGGTTAGATCCGTTGGGAGATTTGGGACTTAGGAGCGTGATCAGAATGCATTTTGGAAATCCGTGGAAGGTTTAGGCTTGAATTGGCGAAATTGAGATTTCGGCATTTTCCGGTTGATAGGTGACATTTTGATATGTTGGTCGGAATGAAATTCTGAGAGTTGCAGTAGCTTCGTGGTATCATTTGGGATGTGTGTGTAAAATTTCAGGTCATTTGGACGTGGTTTGGTTGGATGTTTGATCAAAAGCGTAATTTGGAAGTTCTTGAAATTCTTATGCTTGAATCCGATGTGATCTTGGTGTTTTGATGCTATTTTGAGCATTCCGAAGGTTGGAACAAGTTTGAATGAGGTTATGGGATATGTTGGCATGTTTGGTTGAGGTTCCGAGGGCCTCGGGTGAGTTTCGGGTGGTCAATCGGACCATTTCAAGTTTAAGGAAGTTGCAGATTTTGATTTCAGCTGTTGCAGACATTTTTGTTCTATGCATCTGCGAGTGGATCCTCGCGTTCGCGAAGGGTCAGGAAGGGGGGGCATTAGATTTGGCCTTCGCGTTCGCGAGGGGGATTCCGCGTTCGCGAAGGGCCGAATGGGAAGCATCGCGTTCGCGAGATGCCCGAACGAGTTCGCGATGGTTGGTGAGGCTAAGGCATCGCGTTCGCGATGATGCGGCCGCGTTCGCGTAGGAGAATTTTGGTCATGGAATTTTTGTGCTTTCGAACGCGAGGCTTTGACCGCGTTCGCGAAAAAGAAGGCCATTTTCGCGAGTTTTGGCCTAAGTTCACCATTTTGACTCGATTTTGAAGCTCTTTGGAGAGGATTGAAGAGGGAATCAAGGAGGAACACTTGGAGGTAAGATTTATGGACCTTATACTCGATTCTTATGTGAATTCTACCTAATTTATCATGGAATTTAAGCCTATTATTGAAGAACTAGGGCTTGTAATTGGAGACCTAGAATTTGGGATTTGAGGGGCCACTTGAGGTCCGATTTTGATGTTCTTGGCATGTATAGACTCATGTGAGGACGAGGATCCTATTGATGTGACTTTTGTTGGGTTCCGAGATGTGGGCCCGGGGACCGGGTTTGAGCAATTTCGGGATTTTTGATGCAAATTGGATATTTTTGAGTGGGCTTTGTTCCCTTAGCATATTTTAATGGTTATGTACTGATTGTGGCTAGATTTAGAGCATCTGGAGGTCGATTCGTGCGGGAAAAGGCATCGCGGACTAGAGTTTGGACCGGATCGAGGTAAGTAATGATTGTAAATACTGTCCTAAGGGTTTCAAACCCCATATCACACATTGCTGTTTTATTTTGAGGTGACGCACACGCTAGATGACGAGCGTGGAGTTGTGCACCGTTGGGGATTGTGACTTGGTCCGTTCCGTATGAGTGTTAAGTCACGTATTTGATTTGAAACCTTATGATATTCCATGTTCTAGAGATTGATATTATATTTGGCTTGTATGCCATGTTTGGGGCCTTGTGCCGACCTGTTGAGACCCTTATGGGCATTTTTACTATTCTTCCTCACTCTATTTGTTTTGAAAGCATATCCTCAGTCATGTTTTTACCTGGTTATTGTTTAAATCTGGTATTATCACTATATTTCTTAGAAATGTGAAAACTGTTTGGGCTGGGTTCCCTATTTTATTGATGGTCCGAGTGATCGTGAGTTGATGACTGGGACAGACCGAGGGTCTGATTGTGAGGTTAATGACTGAGAGAGGCCGAGGGCCTGGATGTGAGGATTATATATATATCTATGGATCGGGCTGCACGCCGCAGCAATATATATGTATATATGGATCGGGCTGCAAGCCACAGCGATATGTTGGATCGAGCTGCACGCCGCAGCGATATAGCGCTTGGGCTGTAGGAGCCCCTCCGGAGTCTGCACACCCCCAGTGAGCGCAATCGACTATATATATGGATCGGGTTGCACGCCGCAGCGATATATGGATCGGGCTGCACGCCGCAGCGGTTACTACATGGTACCTATTGAGCGTGGGCGCTGAGTGTGAGCGCTGATTGGTAGGAGATGAGTCACGAGTGACTGAGAGGCTAGCCCTCAGGGCGATAGATATATACATGCACATGAGTGATGTTTGCCTGAGGGGACTGATTATAAACTTATTGATTTTCACTTCTCTTTAGAGTGAGTTTCTATCGAATATGTTGATTTAATGACTGTTTTCACTCATCTTTATACTGAGCCTCTGTCGAAAATGTTAGATAAATGGTTTTAAACAACTTTTATTTAAGCTAGGGTTTATGAGATGTTCAGAACTTAATCACTAATTTGGCTTTTGTTATTTCCACTGAGATTTTCTTGTCGGGAGGCGTTTATGACTCCTGTTTTGCCCGAGGGGCTGTTTACGAACTATGTTTTGCCCGAGGGGCCGATTATGGTTTTCATCTCTTTTATTGTAAATGGTGTTGAACCCCTACTGAAACTGTTGGAAGATATTTTTAAATGATTTTTACCAAAAGCTGCATGTTAAATGGGACGATTGACTCGTATTCTGATTTGGAAGCCTGATGTGCTTATTGAGTTAAACATAAATGTGGATTCATTGTTTCCTACTACTCAGTCTTTATTTACTCTTATTACTTACTGGGTTGGAGTACTCACATTACTCCCTGCACCTCGTGTGCAATTCAGGTATTTCTGAGCTTGGTGGCAGTTTCATCGGAGTTAGCAAGGTAGCTGCCTGGCGATCGTGGCTCTTCTTTCTCCCTCTTTATTCTTCCTTATGTATAAATTGTGACTTATTCCGATCATGTTGGTCTTGATGTAGTTTGACAGTTCTAATAGATGCTCATGGCTAGTGACACCCCGATGTCGGGCTTGTACGTTATTTCCGCACTGTTCCTTTATACTTATATTATGAAATACTTGTTTAATTAAAGGAGTTAAAAATGACTATTAATGGTTAAAGGGTTATTATGGGTGTTGTGTCGGCTGGCCTTGTCTTCACGAGAGGCGCCATCACGATCGGGCCGGTTTGGGGTCGTGACAAGTTGGTATCAGAGCCTAGGTTACATAGGTCTCACGAGTCATGAGCAGGTTTAGTAGAGTCTCGTGGATCGGTACGGAGACGTCTGTATTTATCCTCGAGAGGCTGCAGAACCTTTAGGAAATACTTTACTTTCTAGAATTCTTATCGTGCGTCCTTGATTCAGCTTGAAATGTAACTCTTTGAATTCCTTCCACGCATTCGTATGCGTGCATGAGCGCTCACTATGGCGAGATGTGATCTCTGTGAGTTGATGTTGGGCCAGTCTGGAGGACATGAGGCCGGATTTTTGCCTATAGCTTGAGCACCGAGATGCTGATTGTGTGAGCAAGTGTTTTCGAACTTATATGTTCGGTAGTGTCCCTATTAGTGGAAGTGACGGCTGGATGATTATGTGATGAGTATGTTAGTACTGTGAGATGTATCCATATGATTTGGAAGCGACGAGAAAGGTCTGCTTGAGGATAGAAGAACTATTAGGTGCTTGAATTCCATCTTGATTCGAGGTATAGCCCCGAGTTATGGGCGTGTGAAGAATCTTTTCATGTTTCCCAGTTGGGAGTAAAGTAAATTTCATGTTGCGGTATGAGTTCAGACTCAGGAAGACTATGTGACTGCGTAATGTTTCTGACGGTGGAAGCTATACAGAAATGTTAGTTTGAGGCAAAGCAGGTAGGGTTATCTCCTGCAAAGTGTTCTGAAGTTGTGTGATCCTTATGTTGTCTGTTAGGAGATCTCATTTACAAGCGTAATATATGGGTTACAATTTAAATTTGGGTCACATAAGAGAGTGGGGTTCAACTGTTACAAGGGTGAATGCGAGATTTGCATAAGATTTAAAGTACTAGTGGTCTGTGTTTCACGAGCTTATGAAGGATTGAGTTTAATCTCACTACGGTATTATGGCAGCAATAGAGTATATGCGTTATGAGTTATCGTGTTTCTTTTGATCTATGACTTTGAGCCAAGTGCGGGAGTCTGCTTTTGATTAGGCGATTGCACGGTTATGTGCTATGTTAGTTCCAGTTTGAGGCGTACCGGTGAATCAGCTATGGTTATGAAGATTGAGACAGAGGATGTCTCGAGTAAATGAAAAATTTGACAAAGGTTATGTCATGCTTCATAGGTGTAAGATAATCTCAGAATGTCTTGAGTTGTTGTTGGTAAAAGATGCTCGGTGCATAGAGCAGGAAGTTGCTTGGTTGTATTAGGATGAGGTTACATTCCGCAGTGTATGAAGTGCTAATGAGGCACAGGTTGTTCGGTTCTTTTGATCGGGCTAATTGCGATTTGAGTAGAGTGGATGACTTGCGAGAATGGTTCTAATGTGTTCAAGATTCTACATATAACAATTAGGTATTTTAAAGTTGCATATGTGGTTAGAAACTAAGTTTTCATTGGAAGATGTCAAGACTTGTGGTATTTTCTATAAATTGTGGGATTCTATGTATCAGTATCAGGAAGGTAAAGGTAACGGATTTAGATTCATAGGGAGTCTCTTCAGAGTAAAGTATTTTGAAGGTGGTGCTTTTAGGGATATTTAAGAGAGTATTCGGCGGCTTATGAGTCTTAGACGGTGTGACTTTGTGCTTGGGTCTCGTGTGGGAAGTCTGGGTTGAGGAATTGTGGTGTTATATCAAGAAAGAGTATCAAGTTGAAGATAAATCAAAAGGAAACTCGGATAGATGGGATAGCTTGGTAGTAGGCCGGATTGGCATGGTAATGGATATGATCGGTTCTTGAGTGCTTATGAAGCGGTGGGTTTCCACAGGTGCTTCGTGGCAATACTCTTGGGTTTTGATCGTTTGTGTAGCTTGGTTGAGTTAGAAGGAGTCAGTTCTGATGGTTCGGTTTTGTGCAAAAGGGGATTCGTAGAGTTCTTGATACCATGGTTAGAGGTGTATAATTTCTGCTGGCATGAGGAGCATGGGATGTATAGTGATTTTCTCCTAGATGGGATCAAATGGAAAGTACTTGACTAGTTGAGTATATATCTGATTGTGGCTCGGAAGGGATTATGAATTTCTCATATTTATCATAGGATGGCATGGTATAAGTGGTATGTTGTGTAGGGTTGAGATTGGCATGGATAAGGTCACCGTTCAGTTCTGAAAGGAAGGTCATAAATTCTTAGACAGCATGGCAGTTTCAGATGACTAGGTAAATGATATTACTAAATGGTGTGTCTTGATAAGGGTACAAACTTCAGAAAAAGGGCAATGCGTTTGAATTAAGGATACTTCATTAGTATTGTGGCACTTTCTTATTGGATCAACTGTCAATATTCAAGTTGGCTTGGTAGCACAAAAGAATTATAGGAGTATCCCTCGTGGAATGATCGAGTATCGGATGTGTGTTAGATGTTCGGGAAGTGTAGCTGGGATCAGATATAGTGATTCGTGTGCTTTATAGATTGGGAGACTGAGAGTTTCCGTGATTAGATGGCTTTGTGGTTGTGTACTATGAGAAATTAGCTAAGGTTGGTCAGAGGGTAGTATGTGCTATGATTCAGTCATTGTGAACCTTCAAAGAGTTAATTATCTATTGTGGGTGACCAGAGTTGATTTGGGGTTCATTTGGTAGGTCCAACATGGATGTGTGTTCTGCACCTGGTTAGATTTGTTTACCCGAACTGCTATTGTTGAGAGAGGTGCCATTCGATTTGTTGAGCTTATTCGTGATCTATGAGTTACTCTCCTATGTTACGAGGAGTTGAGATTTGGTGGTTATATGCACAAATGGTGCGATTTCAGTTGGGCTTTATAGCGGGATTTGAATGAGACGGGTATTTGGGTGTTGCATGATTTGTTGCACATTGGATATGTTCTCTCGGACTGGTGTGGCATTGCGTCATTTGCTTCTCCATGGGTATGGTGATTCACTTTTGGGTGCTAGGCATCAAATTGGCTTGGTTGATGATTTTGGGCATGGTGACTTGAGGTGTTTCATGCGGACCAGTGTTTGGATAGGGTCGCGCATTTCAGCGAAGTTATGTGGAGGTATGATCCTTCGGGCTAGATTCATGTGTTCTGTTTCTACGAGGTGCGACGGGCTCGCAGCATTTGGTGTGGTGGTACTGGTACAGCTCTCTCATTTGAGTCATTTTCACGATTTGAGTACGTTCAAATTGTTGCTTATTAGTGCGCGGATTGCACTAGTTGTGGCTTTAGACTGTATTGGTGTGTCATGTCACCAGAGTAGTTGTGTTGGAATTAGATGAGATTGTTGGGATCTGGAATGAATACAAACGGATTCAGTTTCAGTGTGTTGGAGGGGTAATATTGATGTTCGGCTCAGAAATTTGCTATGGTCCTTGCTAAAGGAGAAGTGGCTTTACGAATGGTTGATCTGAGGAATAGTTATGACTTCCTATGTGTTTCATTTATCATTGGCAGTATACAGAAGTGTTGTAATGAGGCTTTATTTGATAAAAGGCTTATTATCGAAATTCGGATGTTTTGAGCAACTGCTGTGATTAGAAGTTATCGCTACAAGTGCTTGAGTTATGTGGTATGTCATGTAATTGCACCTGAGGTTGCAGGTGTGGGTTATTACAGCTTGTTCGGGCTTATTCAGAGTATAAATGTGAGATTTTAATCTTGTAGATGATTTTAGGAGTGAAAATGTGATTCTATGGTTTATGGGCTAGATTGGGTCGTGAAATTTCAGTTGTAATGTGTTATCGGACCTATATGAGAAGGGGTGACGCGGGATCACCCCCGGGTATATGCATGATGAGGTTATTTAACGATTGGTTGGCTTTTAGAACAACTCTGGGCACGTTCGAGGACGAACGTATGTTTAAGTGGGGGAGGATGTAACGACCCGACCGGTCGTTTTGAGCTTTTGCACTTTTCTCGCCAGTTCTCGGGCATGACTCGCCCCGCGTGGTGTATTATGACTTGTGTAAATCGTTAGTTTTGGTTTTCAGGATAATCGAAATGAATTTGGAAGAAAAGTTCTCAGCTTGAAGCTTGAAATTTGAAAGGTTTGACCAGGATTTGACTTGTTTGTATATGATCTCGGATCGGAAATTTTATGATTTGGTTAGCTTCGTTGGGTGATTTGGGGCTCAGGAGCGTGATCGGAATGCATTTTGGAAGTCCGTGGAAGGTTTAGTCTTGAATTGGTGAAATTGAGATTTCGGCGTTTTCCGGTTGATAGGTGAGATTTTGATATGGTGGTCGGAATGAAATTCCGAGAGTTGCAGTAGCTTCGTGGTGTCATTTGGGATGTGTGTGTAAAATTTCAGGTCATTCGGACATGGTTTGGTTGGATTTTTGATCAAAAGCGTAATTTGGAAGTTCTTGAAATTCTTAGGCTTCAATCCGATGTGATTTTGGTGTTTTGATGCTGTTTTGAGTGTTTCGAAGGTTGGAACAAGTTTGAATGAGGTTATAGGATATGTTGGCATGTTTGGTTGAGGTTCCGAGGGCCTCGGGTGAGTTTCGGGTGGTCAATCGGACCATTTCAAGTTTAAGGAAGTTGCAGATTTTGATTTCGTTGTTGCAGACATTTTTGTTCTATGCGTCCGCGAGTGGATCCTCGCGTTCGTTAAGGGTCAGGAATGGAGGCATTAGATTTGGCCTTCGCGTTCGCGAGGGGAATTCCGCGTTCGCGAAGGGCCGGAATAGGAAGCATCGCGTTCGCGAGATGCCCGAACGCGTTCGCGATGGTTGGTGAGGTTAAAGCATCGCGTTCGCGATGATGCGGCTTCGTTCGCGTAGGAGAATTTTGGTCAATGGAATTTTTGTGCTTCACGAACGTGAGGCTTTGACCGCGTTTGCGAAGAAGGACTTCTGATCGCTCGGCAGAATGTTTAAAAGGCCATTTTCGCGAGTTTTGGCCTAAGTTCACCATTTTGACTCGATTTTGAAGCTCTTTGGAGAGGATTGAAAAGGGAATCAAGGAGGAACACTTGGAGGTAAGATTTATGGACCTTATACTCGATTCTTATGTAAATTCTACCTAATTTATCATGGAATTTAAGCCTAGTATTGAAGAACTAGGGCTTGTAATTGGAGACCTAGAATTTGGGATTTGAGGGGCCATTTGAGGTCCGATTTTGATGTTCTTGGTATGTATAGACTCGTGTGAGGACGAGGATCCTATTGATGTAACTTTTGTTGGGTTTCGAGACGTGGGCCCGGGGGCTGGGTTTGAGCAATTTCGGGATATTTTATGCAAATTGGATATTTTTGAGTGGGCTTTGTTCCCTTAGCATATTTTAATGGTTATGTACTGGTTGTGGCTAGATTTGGAGCATCCGGAGGTCGATTCGTGCGGGCCAAGGCATCGCGGGCTAGAGTTTGGACCGGATCGAGGTAAGTAATGATTGTAAATACTGTCCTGAGGGTTTGAAACCCCGGATTACACATTGTTGTGTTATTTTGAGGTGACGCACACGCTAGATGACGAGCGTGGAGTTGTGCACCTTGGGGATTGTGACTTGGTCCATCTCGTACGAGTGTTAAGTCGCGTATTTGATTTGAAACCTTATGATATTCCATGTTCTAGAGATTGATATTATATTTTGGGTTGTATGCCATGTTTGAGGCCTTGTGCCGACCTGTTGAGAGCCTTATGGGCATTTTTACTATTCTTCCTCACTCTATTTGTTTTGAAAGCATATCCTCAGTCATGTTTTTATCTTATTATTGTTTAAATCTGGTATTATCACTATATTTCATAGAAATGTGAAAACTGTTTGGGCTGGGTTCCCTGTTTTATTGATGGTCCGAGTGATCGTGAGTTGATGATTGGGATAGACCGAGGGTCTAATTGTGAGGTTAATGACTGAGAGAGGCTGAGGGCCTGGATGTGAGGATTATATATATCTATGGATCGGACTGCACGCCGCAACAATATATATATATATATATATATATATATATATATATATATATATATATATATATATATATATATATATATATATATATATATATATGGATCGGGCTGCACGCCGCAGCGATATGTTGGATCGGGCTGCACGTCGCAGCGATATAGCGCTTGGTCTGTAGGAGCCCCTCTGGAGTCTGCACACCCCCAGTGAGCGCAGTCGACTATATATATAGATCGGGCTGCATGCCACAGCGATATATAGATCGGGCTGCACACCGCAACGGTTACTACATGGTACCTATTGAGCGTGGACGCTGAGTGTGAGCGCTGATTGGTAGGAGATGAGTCACGAGTGACTGAGAGGCTAGCCCGAGGGGCGATAGATATATACATGCACATGAGTGATGTTTGCCTGAGGGGACTGATTATGAACTTATTGATTTTCACTTCTCTTTAGAGTGAGTTTCTATCGAATATGTTGATTTAATGACTGTTTTCACTCATCTTTATACTGAGCCTCTGTCGAGAATGTTAGATAAATGTTTTTAAACAACTTTCATTTAAGCTGGGGTTTATGAGATGTTCAGAACTTAATCACCGATTTGGCTTTTATTATTTCCACTGAGATTTTCTTTTCGGGAGGCGTTTATGACTCCTGTTTTGCCCAAGGGGCTGTTTACGAACTATGTTTTGCCCGAGGGGCTGATTATGGTTTTCATCTCTTTCATTGTAAATGGTGTTGAACCCCTACTGAAACTGTTGGAAGATATTTTTAAATGATTTTTACCAAAAGCTGCATTTTAAATGGGACGATTGACTCGTATTCTGATTTGGAAGCCTGATGTGCTTATTGAGTTAAACATAAATGTGGATTCATTGTTTCCTACTGCTCAGTCTTTATTTACTCTTATTACTTACTGGGTTGGAGTATTCACATTACTCCCTGCACCTCGTGTGCAGATTCAGGTATTTCTGAGCTTGGTGGCAGTTTCATCGAAGTTAGCAAGGTAGCTGCCTGGCGATCGTGGCTCTGCTTTCTCCCTCTTTATTCTTCCTTATGTATAAATTGTGACTTATTCCGATCATGTTGGTCTTGATGTAGTTTGACAGTTGTAATAGATGCTCATGGCTAGTGACACCCCGATGTCGGGCTTGTACGTTATTTCCGCACTATTCCTTTAGACTTATATTATGAAATACTTGTTTAATTAAAGGCGTTAAAAATGACTATACATAGTTAATGGGTTAATATGAGTGTTATGTCGGCTGGCCTTGTCTTCACGAGAGGCGCCATCACGACCGACCCAGTTTGGGGTCGTGACACCATCTCGTGGCATAATAAACAGGCTCTCGGCCTCATATTAATATCAAGCCACCTCGTGGCGTACAATCTCAGGCCCTCGGCCTCATAATCAAAATCAGTATATCACCGCTGCGGCGTGCAGCCCGACCCAAAAGATATCCTCACAACACAGGCCCTCGGCCTTACTCAGTCAAAAATCACATAAGCCTCTTGGGCAACAGTAAAACAGTGTTTCTCATCCCAAAACATCATTTAAATATCATTTGAGTATTAAAACTGAGTGAACATGGCTGAGCTTTGAAAATAGTAGAAAATAACATGACCGAGTTCAAGTATTAAGTCATAACAGTGAGCAAATATCAACAAAAAATCCACGAAGGGTCCAAATAGTTGGCACGAAGCCCAAAATATGGCATTCAGCCCAAATAATGATGTTAACAAATAGATCAGTCAAATACGCGATAAAATCATCAATCGGGACGGACCAAGTCACAGTCCCCAATAGTACACGACCACACGCTCTTTATCAAGCGTGTGCCTCACCTCAATATAGCACTACGATGTGCAATCCGGGGTTTCAAACCCTCAGAGCATCATTTACAATCATTACTCACCTCGATCCGGTCCAAACTCTAGCCCGCGATGCCTTTGCCCTCCCGAATCGACCTCCGGATGCTCCAAATCTAGCCACAATCAGTACATAACCATTAAAATATGCTAAGGGAACAAAGCCCACTCGAAAATATCCAATTTACATCAAGAATCCCGAAATTGCTCAAATCCGGCCCCCAGGCCCACGTCTCGGAATCCGACAAAATTAACAAAATCCGACAACACATTCAACCACGAGTCCAACCATACCAATATTACTAAATTCCGATAACAATTCGGCCTCCAAATCTTCAAATCTTATTTTCAAATCTCTAGGTCCAAATCCCCAATTTAATCCGCAAAAACATGTAATCTAGTCAGATTATTCGATGATAATTCAATATTATGGAGTAGAAATGATCACAAGTCACTTACCTCAAGATTTCCCATGATTTCTTGCTTAAAAATCGCCCCAAGCCGTGTTCTTTCACCAAATAAAACGTCAAAATGAGCAAAAGAAACAGAACAGCACTAATACACCCGATTCTGGTCGCTAAAAGCCAATTTCCGGTCGCTAAAAGTGCCAAATCTGGTAGCTAAAGGTGCGCACCAGATCCTGTTGCACCAGCAATATTTATTTTCACTAAAAAGGCTCTAACTCCACCATACCAACTCGGAATTCGATGATTCTTTTTCCTATGAGTCACAAATAATAATACGAACATAGCCCTTCAATCGAAAATCAATTCGGAGCTTATTTGCTCAGTGCGATGCCCATTTCGCTCGTTAAACAATTAACTCATGTTTCGCGTTAAAAACCCAATCGCGACTTGATGAAATTAGACAAAACTTTCCAGATCACTCCTATAATTCATTATCAAAATTTCGGAAGTCTCCAAATAAAATTTCGATCTCTAGAACTAAAAATGGACCTTTGGATCATTACATGCTTATGCTCAAAACGCAAAAATCTTCCAAAACTCTTCCGAAACTTATCCGAGACTCATGGGACCCCGACCAAACATGCCAACACACCCCATAACATCATTCAAACTTGTTCCAACCTTGGGAATGCTCAAACCGACATCAAAACATCGAATCACCCTCGGATTTAAGCCTAAGAATTCCAAAACTTCCGAATTCCAAATCCGATCAGAAAGACTATGAAACAGAATGACCAGAAATTTTGCACAGACGTCACAAATGACACAACGGACCTACTCCAATTTCTGAAATTCCATTCCGACCCCGATATCAAAATTTCCACTCCCGAGCGAAAAACGCCAAATTTCCAATTTCGCCAATTCGAGCCTAAATCTACCACGGACCTCCAAAATACATTCCGGACGCGCTCCCAAGTCCCAAATCTCATAACGGAGCTAACCAAATCATAAAAATTCCACTCTGAGGTCATCTACTTACAAGACAAATCTTGGTCAAACCTTTCAAATTTTAACCTTCAAACTGAGAACTGTTCTTCCAAATTCGTTCCGACTGCCCTCAAAGCGAAAACCAACGATTCACATAAGTCATAATATATCACACGGGGCAAGTCATGCCCGGGAACTGACGAGCCAAGTGCAAAAGCTCAAAACGACCGGTCGGGTCGTTACAGTGCTTAATGTAACTAACTCTGGATCATCGATCGAATAATTCCTTTCGTTCCTTCTCAGCATTCTTTAATCGTAAGCTATTATTTTTCCTGGTCTTTGTGCCCCTTGTTGCATGCATACTTGGCTTATCTTGGCGCTTACGAATACTAGAATCCCATTAACCCATATGATCTCGAAAATCACTTACTTCATGTTCATTAGTTATGATAGATGCCACTTTCTTATGGAGTGCATACAGTGTTGTAGTGAGACTGTTTTTACATGACCATTTCTTCTTCTAGTTACTATGCTTAAGTTGAAGCCTTCTTTCTTATTTCGTCAGCTAGTCTTTCATTGTAGTTCTTAGGGAGGACCCTCTGACTCTTGTAAAGCTGTGAGCTTATCACATCGTATACTCGACAGAATTTTTTATGTTCTTCCTCGCCTATAATTATTCGTAGTTACTTTTCTCCACGCCCTTGTGCTTGTAGGGTTGCTTTTGAACTTAAACTTTGACTGTTTCTCAGCGGCACTCTCTTTAATTTCGGTAACACTTATACGACACCTTTAACTACCCCAACTCCTATCTGAATATTTCTCAAGGGCCACGATGTCATACTTGCGAGACTGAATTCCCCATGTTGGGGTTCACTATGTTTACCTTGCATGATCTGTTGATTCATCTGTATCCTCTTGTCTAGCCATAACTAGGCTCTTCCTAAATCAATAATTAACTACTCGTTGGCCCATTCTCATGTCAATATTCCGCGTAATCTTTCTTGGGTTATTTCATCTGTCTTAACTTACATCTCACACTAGCTCTTTATTTATCAATAACATCTGGGGAAGGAACCCTTACTTCCTTTCCTTGACGTCGTGCTTGCATAATTTTCTGGAATCGTAGCATATATGTAGGATTTGGATAGGTACAATCTCATTCCTTTTTCATTCCATGATTACTAGAACCACTTATTTCTGACTTCATGCCACATCACCCCATATTCCCCACTTTAGGGGAGTACTAAGATTTAGAGCTAGGACAATCTACCTATAGATGTTTTACCTATTCATATTTGGCATCTTTTCACATCATCGATGACCCTTACTCACCTTGCGGAAAAACTTCTAGACCAAGGATAACAAATTTCCTTACTCGTGTGGGTGACACTTAGTGTAACTGGCACATATGATCCCTTAAGCTTAACTTTTGTCACATTGCTTGCTTTAGGGACGCGTCTTCCTGAATGACCATTCTCTGAATTTCTTATGAATCTTCTTCTGTAGTCCGTTCTATTATCACCGGAACACAATCTGAGATTCTCATGATGCCGGCAATTATCAAATCACTCAGTCCCTAATTCATGTTTAGTTTATCTTGTTCACCAGCCCGTACTGATTTCTATTATTCTGGGGTCTAATTTTTCCTTCCGATAGTCGCGTTGGAGTTACGAATTTATTTCTTAAAATGAGGATATGACTTTATGGCTTATATTTTGTTGTCTCAAGGCCAGTCACCTCTCGTATTTTCCTTCACTTGATTGTACACTCTGTAATACTGTCATTTTTTTTAATCTACCATTGTCATCAATGTATCACATTTCCCTCATAATGCTTCATTATCTCTCTTCTTATTTCCATTCTAATATTTTTGTCTATCACCTTATTCTGAAAACTTCAATAAGACATTCTTTTGATTTTAGCTCCCCTTGCTCCATCCCCTGGCTCTTCGGGTTGCCTAACTTCTCGCTCTACTAGGGACGGGAGCCATACTATTGTAATATTTATCCCTTCCAGGATTCCAGTGCATGTCTTTGTAGTACTCATATCTAGTTGTACTATTTTGGAGTGCACCATCCGGGTATCTCACAAGAAGATCTATTAGCATATTTTCAATATCCTTCGAAAATGTCAACTAACGCAAACAATCCATCCACCATTTTTGGGTTACTCCAACCCTAGCCAGATCCTGATATCCGGTCCTTCTCTTAAATCATATATGTTAGCTCTCATAGGGCATAACTAAGATCGGTGTGGCCAATTGTACTGATACGCTCAAATTACACTTTAATTAAATACTGTAAGGCGGTGGGTTTCAAATATGATAACCCAACAAGGTTGGGGTCGAACCCCACAGGGAATAGGTGTGAAAGGATTACTTGAGTAGTGTGGAACTTGACTTAGGTCGTTATTCTATTCCTTTGTCTTAACAAGAGAATGATATAATTGTGATTTAGTAAGATAACTAATTTTGTTATGAGAATGTGAATAATTTGATTAAGGAAACCAAGTTTGTGTCCCCGTCAATGATATGTAATGCTATCGGTGTTAATAAGATATATTTCTAATGGAAGGTCCTTTGATATGCAAATGGTTTCTAAATGATTACCCAGTATTTTCCAATGGTTGGGTAGTGTTTTCTCTTTATGATTTTCACAAATATAAAAGAGTTGTAATTTAAGAACAACCAATTTATGCCAAGTAGATCCCACTTATTCCTAAGTGATTCTATTAAACAAGATTTAAAGTCTTGAGTTCTTGATATTCATCTCTACCAAATCCTAGCCCACATTTCCAAGTAAAGAATGAGTAAAATGGAATAGGTTAATGTTTGCAATCACCAACCATAAATAAAGCACAAGAAATAAATAAATATCAACCAACCATTATATATATATATATATATTCAATGTTAAACACCCATTAACATCACACCCATTTAGGGTCCACAATCTTAGTATTTAAAACTAGCTACTCATACTAAAATACAAGACAAAAGCAATGAATAAAGTCATAAAGCTTACAAAAGTGCAAGATTCTCTCTTCACAAGCTTCCAAATTAATGGAGTATTCAATGCTCTCAATGTAGGACCTTTTTCAAACTTGAATACCCCACAAAAACCCTAGTTATTCTTTTTATAGTGGACCAAAAGTCGTGGTAAAAATCGGAAAAAAATTGCCCCTGCAAACAACTTTTACGACCGCATAATGGTCGCAGACCATGTATGCGGTCCGCATAACCTTCATCATCGTCGCAGACTTGTAAATCACCAGTTCCAGGCTTCCACCACATATATCTTATGTGGTCCGCACATCTGTTATGCGACCACATTTTCTTATCGCAGACATGTTGAGAGGATTCGCAAAAGTGTTATGCGACCGCAAGGTGGGCCGCATATTCTTCTCTTCATTAGCTAACAGTTTTTCTTCAGTTTGCGGTCACCTATTTGACTTATGCGGTCCGCATGTGACTTATGCGGTCCGCATGTGACTTATGCGGTCGCATACTTGCAGCTTTTCTGTCCTTTTGTGACTTTTTTACTTCTTTTGGGTCTTCAAGCTCATGCACTACAAAACAACCAAACTTGATAAGCATTACCAAAAATGCATTAAAAGATGAGCTAAAATCTAAGTAATTGGTATCAAATGTGCCGAAATTCTACGGCAGATCAACACCCCCAACTTAAACTCATGCTTGTTCTCAAGCAACTAAAACAAAATTATCCTATTCTATATTACTTCTATTTCCGACATGCAACAAAATAGTAATGATTGCAGATGGTTTTGACTTACAGCTAACAAGCATGTAACTTCATTTATTTACCCTTCCTAGAAGACAACTTATCACCTCACCATTCGACTAATCAACTCGTGACCTTAGAGCCTCAACCAAAATGACCAAATGCTATTCACATCTAAGTGCACTTGTACTCTACTTTAAGAACCTATCTTTTGCTAAATCTTACTATTCATGCGCGCTCACAACAAAGAAAATCCCTACTCACAGGGGATGCAATCAAAACACTCTAGCACTCGGAACGAAAGCTACATGCTACAAGTATCAGTCCATATGCTTGCCCTTATTCTGAATAACTATAAAGTCAAAGAGCGAGCCTCACATTCACAAGAATGACTAACCAAACATATTTTGTTTATATATACGCAAAAGAAGGAAGGGTACCATGTATTTACACAATTTATCACATGCTTGAAGCTATAACGATCAACGCCAAAAGAGTCAAAATATTCGATGCTATCGTCGTGGTTCTACTCTTACACCCTTGGAAAAGAAACCGGCAAAGAAAAACCAAGGGGAATTCATTGCTAACTATGAAATTATACTACACGAGTAAAGAGTTTTATGTACAATATTTACACAAAACATGGCGTACAAAACATGACTACCCTACCCCAACAAAAAATCATGCATTGTCCCCAATGCATAGATAATGTAAAAAAGGAAGCTCAGGGACTTCCTGGGGTGAACTAGGCGCTTGGAGGAGCTGAAGCATCTTGGGTAGTTGTGGTGTCATCTGCTGGTACTAAAGCTATAGCTGGTGGAACCTCGGACTGGGTAGTGGCCTCCACGGCTGGAGCAAGAGTCTCCAGCTGCTGTGAGGATGAAGGAGGAAGCTCCACCTGCTGTGAGGCTGGGTCTAGGGCCTGGGAGCTGCTAGCCTCGCCTAGTGATGGCTGAGTGGTCGATGGAAGCACTTTGGCGACCATATCCGCTAGAGAATGTGCAATTGCTGTCTACGCAGATGCTTCCTCTTTATCTTGTGCAATCGTAGAAACAACAACTTGCTTACCCTTGTCCTAATGGCCCTTAGTGTCCTCTACCACTACATCCTCATCTTTTCCTCATCTTCTGACTCCCCCTCATCGGACTCCTAAGTATCTCTGGATTCCTCCTCTGAAGGAACATCAATGTGTACAAGAGGAGCTGGAGCCTTTGAGGTCTCAACACTCTGTGCCTCTGGAGCTATCATCAGGTTTGTGAAATCAAAGTCCATTCCTGGAATGTATGTGCCAGCACCCTGCTCACCATCCTTCGGGTGGAAGGGTGTCAAGTCAAACTCCAAACTCTTCATCTTCTGCAGCTCAGCTTTCAATTCATCAACATCCTTCATGAGCTGCGGCATACCTCCAACCTCACCCCGCTCGACCTTCTCAAGACGCTCTTCAAAGTGCTTTAGGCGATCCTCATAAGTTTTATGCTGCTGTTGAAGAACACTCACTGAGGATTGGAAAGGGATCAATGCTTACCGGATGAGGTTTGGGATTTCTTTTATCAGTTGGTCTACCTTAGCATTGGCGTGCTGAGCTAGTAGACCCAGCTTGGAAAAAGCTGGTAATGGGACCTGGGGCTGTGCAGTGGTATGCTTTGGAGTAGCTGTGGAGGTAGCATGAGCCTGAGAGGTGTCAGGCAGTGCTAGGATCTCTGATGCTGCTGAGTCTATTGGAGGAGGAACTTGAGTCTCTGTTTGAGTTGCAGTTTCCTTGTCTACTGTGTCACCAATTCGCATGATGTCGATATCCTTGAGAGCTTTCTCCAGTTTGTCATGCTTTGGTATAGGAGGCACATTTATAGCTTTGCAGAGAGCAGTGATAAAACATGGGAAAGGAAGTGATGTTTGTTACTGGTTTGCTCTGATTCCCAGCTCCCGGAATATGATCTCTCCCACATCAATCTTTATGCCTGTCATGATGCACGCAATGAGGAGTGCCTTCTCAATATTGATTTTAGTTTCATTCCTAGTTGGCATCAGACGGGATGTGACAAAGCTGAGACAATATCGACCCTCACGTGTGAGATACTCCTTGTAAATCTTGTGTTTAGGGTCAATCCAGGCTGGTGTTCCCTTTGCTACGACGGAGGCAATCCAGGCATGCTCGTTGTTCTTATTTGCTACCTTAGCCTCATACTCAGCTGTGCCTGACCTCCACTCCTCAACGTACAGGTCATTGATAGTTGCGTCATCACAAAGAACTTGGAGCCCTCGAACTAGGATAGATTGTGCAAATATCTTGTTTTGCTTATGTTCAGCAGTCCTTGATGCACCATACGAAGCATAGAATCCCTCATAAGCGTCTTATTGTATTCATTAGGGACCTAAGTGAAGAATTCACATTTCTTCCGCTTGATGTTCTCAATTATATGAGGGTAGTGCTCCTTCAGCCCATTTAAACTTAACTGTTTCTCCCCGAGAATCTTTCTCTTTCATAGCCCTTCTTTATACAGATTCATGGAGCCTGTGACTCCAAACTAGAGATTAAGATCCTAACCCATCTTCCTTCATGCCTCGGTCTGTAGATCAATAGATGGCCAGAAGTCACTCTGTGCCTCCTCCTCTTCAAACTGGGAGGAGTGCTCAGGATTAATGCGAATTGCCTGAGCCCGGTGACGTTTGGCTTGTTGTGCTTATTGGCTCGGAGTAGCACACCATTTCTTTCCACGAGCGGGCGATGTTCGCGTTGGATGAGACTTCTTTGGTGCCATTCCAGAATTTGAGCGAGATGATGCAAGCTCGAAATGTTTCGTGTATATATGGTCGTGATCGTATGCCTTCGATCTATACGCTCGACAGGTCGTCCAAAGTCCAAGTTCAGGTAAGGTCGAGTTCGAGCTCGAGGGACCAGACCCGAGTTCGAAGACAGAACACGATACATACCGAGGTCGAGTATGCTCGACCCCGGAATATGACCGTTATGGATTTGTAACAGAATGGGCTAGATTCCTGCCACGTCCCCAAGATCACGGCGCAAATCCCGTAATAGGATTGTACTATACCGTACTAGGCGGTTAGACAGCTGTACCAAGAATATTCCTTACTGTAAATGGAAATATACCTTATTTAGGGTTCCCCTATTATATAAAGGGGACCTCAATCATTTGTAACATCATCTCATTGTTGACAAGAATATATTATCCTACTTTTCTCTCTTACTATTCATCAGAATTATTCTTTATTGTCCTTTATATCTATTTTTCGTACTTTATTGCTCTTAGTCCATCTCGAGGTCCCTAAGCTCGAGGTCACCACTCCTGAGTAACATTGGTTTGATTCTCTTCTTTCTTTCATTTCTACTTTGTATTTCCTGATTATTAATCAGTATTGAGCTAAATCACATATCTTTAAAACCACAAATCAAATTTAATTGTTACTCGACTTTTTTGAGGTAAACAGTTTGGCCCCCACCGTGGGGCTAAAGATAATAGTGATTATTTCTTTACTGATTCTCATTACACACGTTGTTTTTACACTTTTTCTTGTCAAGATTTTCTGATTCTCGGGTTGAAACATGTCTGGCTCACAAAATGCACATGTTTACAACAATGAAGGTCCAGGTCAAAACAACAATATAGGGGTCCGTGTACCATCAATAAACCCTGGGGAAGTGCCAAACATGGCACCTGTTGATGTCAGTTCACACATTGCTCTAAACGCCGACTTAGACATAGACCCCGAAGGGAGTGTATACAGGGAAGCCCGATCAGGGGGCCAAGGAACACCAGGAATAAAAGATGGAGGAGTCAGCCTCCAAGTGATATTCGAGATGCTGCAGGCTCAGCAAATCACCATCGTCAACTTCAGAGTCAGAATAAAACTCCAAATACTGCCGAACCAGTAAAGTCTCGACGTACTGAAACGGCACTAGAAAGACCAAATGAAAGCGGCTCGAGGACTGACCCAACGATTATGAAGATGCTCGAAGAGCTCACTAAGAGGATCGAGTTTGGATAAAGGAAAATTGAAGACAATGATAAGAAGGTTGAGAACTATAAATCCCGTGTAGACCAGATACCAGGAGCACCTCCAGTTTTGAAAGTTTTAGATGCCAAAAAGTTCGTACAAAAACCATTCCCTCAGAGCGCGGCTCCGATGCCCATTCCCAAAAAGTTTTGCATGCCCGATATACCCAAATATAATGGAACGACCGACCCAGTGAGCATATTAGTTCATATACTTGCATGATCAAAGGGAACGATTTGAATAACGATGAGATCAAATCAGTCTTGTTGAAGAAGTTTGGAGAAACATTGTCGAAAGGATCTATGATTTGGTATCACAACTTAGCTCCTAACTCTATTGACTCATTTGCTATGTTAGCAGACGCCTTCATAAAAGCACACGCCGGGGACATAAAGGTGGCCAGGAGAAAATCGAACGTCTTCAAGATAAAACAAAGGAACGACGAGATATTAAGGGAGTTCGCGTCCAGGTTTCATATGGAAAGAATGGAATTACCACCGGTCTCGGATGATTGGGCAGTACAAGCTTTTATGCAGGGTTTGAATGAAAGGAGCTCGGTTGCATCTCGACCATTAAAGCAGAACCTAATCGAGTATCTAGTTGTGACGTGGTCAGATGTGCACAACCTTTTCAATCAAAAATCTGGGTCGAGGACGACCAGTTAGAAGCCCCCTCGGGTTCAGTTCATCCCAATTGATCGGTAGCCAGACGTCCAAGGGATACAAACAGAAAATCGAGGTCAACCAAAGAACGGTATTAGTCGTATACTGATCGAAAAAACAATGTTCCAGGCCGTACCGCTCCTCGGAACGATGGAAGAACGATCGAGGTCAAAGTTCTCGGGGACTCATGACTAAAAGCGGCTTCGAAAATCATACCGATCCCGCTCAATAACCTCGATTATCGGAGTACAACTTCAGCGTAGATGCATCAGGGATTGTGTCAACTATTGGAAGAATCAAAGACACCAAGTGGCCCAGGCCTATGCAGACCAATCCTTCTCAAAGGAACCCGAACTTGATATGCAAGTATCATGGCACACATGGTCATAGAACAGAAGATTGCAGGCAGCTAAGGGAAGAAGTGGCTCGGTTGTTCAACGAGGGTCACCTTCGAGAATTCCTCGGTGATCGAGCCAAAAACCACTTCAGGGAAAGAGATGCAAGGAAAAATGAGCAAGAAGAACCACAACATGTAATCCACATGATCATTGGTGGAGTCGATGTCCCTCAATGACCTGTGTTCCAACGCACCAAGGTATCAATCACTAGAGAAAAGCGGACTCGGAGCTCTGTGCCCGAGAACGCCTTATCATTCTGTGACGAGGAAGCAGAAGGCACATCTCAGCCTCACAACGTCGCCCTGGTAATCTCTATCCTTTTAAATAAAAAATCAAGTTAAATGTATTTTAGTGGATCTAGGTAGCTCAGCGAACATAATAAGATCGAGGGTCGTGGAGAAACTCGGCCTACAAGATCAGATTGTACTTGCATCTCGGGTCCTAAATAGCTTCAACACGGCAAGTGAAACAACAAAGGGAAAGATTATCTTGCTAGTAAACGTAGCCGGAACCATGCAAGACACTAAATTCCATGTCATCGAAGGTGACATGAGGTATAACGCACTCCTCGGGATACCGTGGATACAAAACATGAGGGCAGTGCCTTCAACTCTTCACCAGATGATGAAGTTCCCAACAGAGGAGGGACTGAAAACAGTCTATGGAGAGCAACATGCTGCAAAAAAGATGTTTGCAACCGAGGAAGTGGTGCTGTTACCAGAGCCTTCGACCTCAGAGAAATCGAGCACTAATGGCAAGCAAGCGGCTAAATAGCAATCACAGCCCTCAGCCTCGATAGAGCCGGAGCAACAGGTAATTGAAGATGAAGAAGAGGATTTCCTTACTCCTTGAACCTTCGTCTATCTCGAAGAGTCCGATGCAACCAAGTCCACTGTCGGAACTGGAGCAGGTCATACTTATCGAATACTTGCCCAAGAGGAAGGTATACCTAGGAATGGGATTGACTCCCGAACTCTGGAAAAAACCCATTCAATTTCTTATTGATAATATGGATTGCTTTGCTTGGTCCCATTTAGATATGACAGGGATTCCACCGGAAATCACCACGCATCAGCTAAGCACCGACCCCAGGTTCAAACCGGTGAAGCAAAAGAGGAGGTCTCAATTAGAGGTAAAGAATGCTTTCATAAAAGATGAGGTAACTAAACTTCTTAAAATTGGATCTATTCGGGAGGTAAAGTACCCCGAGTGGTTAACCAACATAGTTGTAGTTCCTAAAAAAGGAAACAAACTTAGAATGTGTGTAGACTATAAGGACTTGAACAAAGCTTGTCCGAAAGATTCTTTCCCATCGCCAAACATCAATAGTATGATCGATGCTACAGCCTGCCACGAGATCCTAACTTTTCTCGATGCCTACTCCGTGTATAATCACATTCGGATGAACCCGAAGGACCAGGAAAAGACTTCATTTATTATTAAGATTGGAACTTATTGTTACAACGTAATGCCCTTCGGACTAAAAAATGTAGGAGCTACATATCAACGCCTAGTTAACAAAATGTTCGAAGAACAAATAGGTAAAACAATGGAAGTTTATATTTATGATATGTTGGTAAAGTCCCTGCACGCAGAGGACCATTTAGCTCATTTGCAGGAAACGGTCGAAATCTTGAGGAAGTACAACATGAAGCTTAACCCCGAGAAATGTGCCTTAGAGTCGGCTCGGGTAAGTCCTCAGCTTTATGGTGTCAAATTGGGGTATCGAGATTAACCCCGATAAGATCAAGGCCATCGAGGATACCACAATCATGGATAGCGTGAAGGCCATGCAAAGGCATACAGGGCGAATAACCACTTTGGGTCGATTCATTTCGAGGTCATCGGATAGAAGTCACCGGTTCTTTTCCTTACTCAAAAAGAAGAAGGATTCGACATGGACCCCGGAGTGTCAACAAGCCTTAGAAGAACTAAAGTGATATCTGTCAAGCCCGCCTTTGCTTCACACCCCGAAGGTAGGTGAAAAACTATACCTATACTTGGCGGTGTCAGAGATAGCAGTAAGTGGGGTACTATTTGAGAAGAGCAAGGTACGCATTTCCCTGTTTATTATGTAAGCCAAACTCTAGGGGACGCTGAAACTTAGTACCCACACTTGGAAAAATTAGCACTTGCATTGATAAGTGCATCACGAAAGTTAAAACAATATTTTTAATATCATCCTATATGTGTATTAACCACTTATCCCCTTCGAAATGTTTTGCATAGGCCCGAGCTATCAGGCCAATTGGCCAAATAGGTCGTCGAACTTAGCGGGTACGATATCGAATATCAACCCCGAACGGCCGTCAAGTCTCAAATCTGTACTGACTTCGTGGCCAATTTTATGCCGACCCTCGTACCCGAAGTGGAGAAAGAACTCCTGCTATGTTCGGGTACATCATCGGGGGTATGGACCCTTTTCACAGACGGTGCCTCGAATGTGAAGGGGTCCGGGCTTGGCATAGTCTTGAAGCCACCCACAGGTGATACCATTAGACAATCTATTAAAACTTCTAGATTGACTAACAATGAAGCTGCCGGGTATGAGGCCATGATTGCAGGTCTCAAGCTAGCTAATAGCTTAGGAGCAGAAGTCATCGAAGATAAGTGCGATTCTCTATTGGTGGTAAACCAAGTAAACAAAATTTTGAAGTTCGAGAGGATAGAATGCAACGGTACTTGGATAAACTACAGGTGACTTTGCACCGCTTTAATGAGTGGACGCTGGATCATGTGCCTCGGGAAAAAAATAGCGAGGTCGATGCACTTGCTAATCTGGGATCCTCGATCGAAGAAGACGACATCATCCCGGGGACTGTCGTTCCATTATCGAGGTCTATGATTGAAGAGGATCATGCCGAGATAAATTCAACAAGTTTGACGTGGGACTGGAGGAATAAGTATATCGACTATTTGAAGAGTGGAAAACTCCCATCGGACCATATAGAACTACGAACCAAAGTTGCAACGTTTGCATTAGATGAAGATGGAACATTGTACCGGAGAAGATTCAATAGGCCACTACCGGTATGTTTGGGGCCGGGGGACATCGATTATGTTCTAGGAGAAATCTACGAAGGCACTTGTGGGAATCAATCTGGCGCCGAGTCCTTGATTCGCAAAATCATCAGAGCAGGATATTACAGGGACAACATGGAAAAAGATACTAAGGAATTTGCCAAAAATATGATAAGGGCCAACGATTTGAACCGATTATCCATCAGCCCGGGGAACAACTCCATTCAGTCATATCCCTGTGGCCTTTCATGAAATAGAGAATGGACATAGTCGGACTCCTGCCAACGACCCCAGGTAAAGCTAAGTTTATTTTGTTTATGACTGATTATTTTTCTAAGTGGGTGGAAGCACATGCCTTCGAGAGGGTCCGAGTAAAAGAAGTTAGTGACTTCATCTGGGACCACATCATATGCCGATTCGGGATACCGGCCGAGATTGTGTGCGACATTGGCAAAGGATCTTACAAACTTAGCACGATGGAAGGCGAACAACTGCGAAATAATTGGAACGTATCATTACTCAAACGGTACTACTGCTAAGGTATGGCTTTATAATTTTTGTCTATTTAAGTTTAAAACTAACTCATTGCAGATTTCCAATCGAAGCTATCGAAGACACCCTTTTTGCACAAAGGCCTTAGGTTTTAAAGCATGTGTTGCACTATTTTTCCCTTAGATCGGATTTTGTCCCAAATGGGTTTTACCAGCAAGGTTTTTAACGAGGCAACAACTATATTCTACCTAAGGAAAACTCGAACGGTATCCAAGGTTTCTTTTCAATCAACCTCGAATATTCAAGCCATGCCTTCTCCGTGAAAAACCTCATCATCAATACTATCCGCCAAAATGACGGATGAATCTGCGCTAAAGTGACTCGGTATTTCCGAAAGAAATCAAGCACGACCCTATCAGGGGGCCTAGCGTGAAGGGCTACGTGTACACGTTCAAAAATCCCTCGGCATAGTCCATGATGCTCTCCTCCGGGGGAGGCACCCGCAATGCTACCTTTTCCCCCCATCCACAGTCCTTCATCACCAACTCATAGTGCTCCTCTCCTATTAAAGAACTGAACTTTGAGGCATTATCCCGATAACCTCGAATGTTGGGAGTCTCTTCTGGAGATTCCCTCCCGAAGCAAAGAGCCCAGAGGCGAAGCTCTTTTCTCCTTGCCTAGCGGATTCGGGCATAGCAGCCATGGCTATAGTAAAACAAAGGAAGGGGAAATGAAGACTTGGGTGAAAGCTTTAAGTTAAAGGAAAATTGGCGCAAGAAAGGAGAACTCTATGAGAGGGGATAACTTCTTAGAATAGCGGAATCTCCAAAAGGGCAAAGACAACCCTATATATGGGAAAAGCGGCGGCCACCTGGCTACCCCAAAGGCTGACTAGAAATATTGGCTAAAGCTTTTATTGCTTTGGAAAGATACACCGGTAGAATTGCCTCGGTCGCTTCGTAACCATATCCTGCACTCGACATCGCCATACGACGCTTCAAGGTCGAAAACCCCACGTCAACCAAGTCGCGAGGTGGTACCCAACCTCGAGGACCTCGATCGAAAAGAAGTTAGGCTCCAAGAAGTCATTGGCATCATTGCAAGTCCCGAGGTGGTACCCGACCTCGAGGACCTCCATCAAAAAAAAGTTAGGCTCCAAGAAGTCGTTGGCATCATTACAAGTCCCAAGGTGGTACCCGACCTCGAGGACCTCCATCAAAAATAAGTTAGGCTCCAAGAAGCCATTGGCACCATTGCAAGTCCCGAGGTGGTACCCGACCTCGAGGACCTTCATCAAAAAGAAGTTAGGCTCAAAGAAGCCATTGGCAGCACTACAAGTCCCGAGGTGGTACCCGACCTTGAGGACCTCTATAGAAAGAAGACAGGCTCCAAGTAAACCATTAATATCGCTATAAATCCCGAGATGGTACCCGATCTCGAGGGCCTCCACCAAAAGGAAGATTGGCTCCAGAAAGCCATCAATGTCATTACAAGTCCCGAGATGGTAACCGATCTCGAGGGCTTCTCTCAAGAAGAAAATAAGCACTTAAACTCTACTCATATGGGTCTAGCCTCGGGGTACCATCTAAACCCGGGTAAACCCTCATCCGAGATCTATCTACAACGCCTTAAGGCTATCTACACTAATTTCAAAACAAGTTTCCAGGTGGCCCGGATTTGAGCGAACCCCCACTCGGGGACTGCTCTCGAAAGCCTAAGGGCATTCTCCATTCAACTCGAAGTCGGGGTCCCGACGACCCGAGTTTATCAGTCAAGTTCGGGCTCAGCCCAAGGAACGGCAGATGATTCCACGGGAAGCCGTGTTAATCAATCAAGAGCTTGAAAAATACTTATGCCCGTCCTCGGTATCCAAACCAGTCAGTAGGATCACACATTCAGATTCTTCACAAAAGCAAAATCAAAGACGAACTGAAGAAACATCTTTTCCATTAATAAACAATGGTTACAAAGCCCACGAGAGGTCCTTACATATGATTACAAAAGCCCACGAAGGGTCCTTACACAGAAATAAAGAAGCAAAAGTGTGTACATATATAATTAAAGCCCAGAGCCTAGCCTATTCTCCGGGGAGCATCCTCGGCGGCAGTATGTTCGAGCATCTCCTCCTAGATGGTCTCATCCCGATCTCAAAAAGTAGCATCTTTAAGGGAGAAGATGAAAAAGAGGAAAGTGATGCAGAAGAAGCAGAGGAAAGAGCCTTAGCCCGCCGAAGGCCAAAAGGCTTTTATCAGGCCGAGGAAACTACGGCCCAATGGGCAATTTGGCGGGCGCCGGCTCCACCTGCACGGCTACTTTAAGTCCACTTCTAGGGACATTGTGCCATGCAAGTTAAGCGGCTGGTTGTGCCATTTCATCCCTTGAGAGGAAAAGGGGATGAAGTGCCACACCAGGCCGGAGTAGGGAGGTGAGCAGCGGTGTATAGTCTGAACGCCCTCCCTAGCAGCGGTGTAGAGTCCAAACATCCTCCTTGGTCGGAAGAAGTCGGCCCCCCTATCTCATCACCTCGAGCCAATGACGATAGCAACAACAACAACAACAACGAGCCGATGTAACTCGCTCAGTAAGGGAAAGCCCTAGGAAAAGGCCGCGGGCCTCAAACATTAGAGATATCAATGGATGAGAATGAAGAGAAGGAATAGGTGTAAGGATATGAGAAAACTCTCGAATGAGGAAATGGTTCCAGGAGGTTCCCTTTCCTAGTTGGTGGTAGCGTAACTGGCGGCCCCATTAATGTATTTGAAAGACGTATCGGTAGGAGCAATCAATGCATTTTTGAAAAATGGACTGACGACGATATTATTGTTTTGAAGAATAAAGGTCGACAGTGTAGTGAATAATTCTAGAAAAGTGGACTGACGGGATGTTTCAGTTATCACAAAGGCCTAAACCATCAATATGACATCATCATGGGAAGTTCGAAGAGATGGATATCAAAGTCGTTTCTTATCGTTCCACTCTAAGAAATAGGGGGACTATCTGTATACGGTAGAAATCGATGACCCGATTTCACAAGCATCACGGCATCTCGAGGGCTTCCAGTGTTCAACTCCGAGAATCCTCGACGGTAGATTTCGAGACAGTTCGACTTTGAGACATTATGAGTAATGACCGGCCCCAGGACAATGTGTATCACCGATCTCGGTGACTCAAGGTGGCGTTCCCAAGGCACGTGACTAGAGCTGACAAAGCCTAGTGGACTAGTCTAAAAATGAATCAATGCATTAGGTGGCTATACCTGCCCCATATCTTTGTAATTAATGCGTCTTGAACTGTGTTGGGATCCCTCTTCATATATAAAGGGGATCCTTGTGATTTTGTAAAGATCTGTTGCTCAATACTATACACAAGAACATTCTCTCTGCTCTCAAACACATTCTCTTGAGTTCATTACCTCATTTATTGCTAGCATTCATTGTGTTCTATTAAATTTTCATCATTTATTGCATATTATTGGCCATAAAGAGCCGTCATTGATTTTATTCCAACTGTTAGTCACCCATCGATTACCACCGATAGCTCACAGCCGGGCACCCGACTCGACCCCGAGTCCCCCAAATAGGACCCCGATTGGCAGTTATTCGGTTTGATCAACATCACGTTTTTAAGCTCTTATCTCGCTTCTAAGTCTTTCACATAGCATCAACTGCTTAACAACTAGAATAAAAATAGATCACGTATTTTTGGAACCTCACAAAATCAAATTTAACTGTTATTGCCATTTTCACGGTTAATAATGATCATCTTCACTAACTGGGTACCTCGTACCCTTCTTCACCTTGCTTCTTTTACTTGTTGAAACTTGTACCTTCTGCTTCTATCTTTACTTATTACCATATGGGTGGATAGATATTCTTTCCTTAAGGCTCCTTATCAAGAAGCTTAAACGTCTTGTTACACACATGTTCTGCTGAAGACCTCACATTTATCCATCATATGAATGATGCAAATTGAGTTCCTCTAACTCAACTCTTCCATAACCATATGCAATCTCTTACCAACTGTCTTTTCGGATGTAGGTATCATAAGTGAGCTCTACCACACGATCTTGAGTAAGAAGAAAGAGTAACAGTCCTAAATGCCTTGTAGCCTCCTGCTTATAAGTGTGGTGCACAACACACCCATAAACAAGACTCTACTAGACACGGCTTGTAGACTTTCTAGGACAGAACTGCTCTGATACCACTGTTTTCACGACCCAAACCGAAGGGTCACAACGGGCACCCGGTGCCTTACTCAACCGAGTACCAACATAAGATATCTTTCTTATCGTACTATAATTGGTAAATTAGACGGAAAGGTTATCGTAGGATAACTAGAATAAAACATGTAATACCAGCTTATACATAAGACGTACGGGCCTATAAGACTAAAATGATCACTCATATACTAAACATAGGTCGATAAGGCCATACAATCTGGTACGTACATGACATATGTCTACAAGCCTCTAAGAGTAGTTAAATACCATAAAGGCCGGGACAGGTCCCCGTCATACCAATCAATATAGGACCAAATCGTACTGAGCAAATAAGCAACTCCGGAGCAAATGGAGCGCACCAACACCTTCCATTGAGCTAATAGCCTACTTGGATGACTCTCAACCTGTTTATTGGGACCTGCGGGCATGAAATGTAGGGTCCCCATGCAATAGGGACGTTAGTACGAATAATGTACCGAGTATGTAAGGCACATAAAATAAGTATATAAAAGACATGGAAGAAACATCGAGTAAATGACTAACCTGTAAGTCTGGATAACTCTGTAAATCAAGAAATACTTATAGTGTCATGCATATGCATATGAATGTCATGTCGTGTATAGGTACATGTGCTCGTAACTTTATCAATCCTTTGAGGGGATCCCATCATATCATCTCGGCCATTGTGGGAAAAATCATCAACATATACCAGCTGATCAGGTGGTGGTGCGTATATAACGTCGTAACCTTTTTCCATATCCCATACACATACAATATCATATATATGTGTACATCACACCATCCGGTCATGGGTCAATGTACATGTCAATGAATGCAATGCATGAGAAGTACGTCAAAATCTTTTAGAGTGTCATAAGACCGTTATGCCTTTGAGTAATATCATGAAGTAATATTCTCTCAACTTACGTATTTTCTGAGACCCATGAACAGAAGATATAATAATATGTTACACGGGGAATCAAGAACATAGATACCCCTAGTACTTCTATAAATATAGTCACTTATGAAAGCTTTGTGCGTTTGCTCGTTTCATTTGTATCATTTAGATCATGCAAAAAAGAAAAGAAGGGGTAGCCTTAACATACCTGGACCGATTCTCTTGACAATTCTCCTAACACACGTCTTTTGCGACGAAACACTTTACGGCGGATCGAAGTAGGAAAAAATTTGTATGATGTTCATGAGAAAGATTGTATCGTGTTCTCTTAAAATTGCATCATCCGCTGCAATTACATGCTATAATCTCGTATAATTTGTTGAAGCTTCATCCGTCACTTAGTGAATATGACCATCTTCATTTTCTGATTTTGCAGAAGCCTTTTGTTGTAGCTAATCAAATAACCATTGCAAATCTGAATGATAACTCTCTTAAATGAATTAGACAGGCTTCTTATTTTAGTGGTGTGGGCCCCAGTTGATAAGGGTTACTTGGCCAAACAATTTCCCTAAGTGTGCTACCTTGCTAATGGTGTAAGAGTCACTTATTTGAGCTCAATATTGTTGCCACGTTGGGCTTAATTAGGCTTATCCAACAAACAACTTAATTTTTGCTAATCTTCCCCCAAAATTCACAATTAACCAAATATCCATATAATGAAGAATTATCTCAAATTACATAAAATACTACTCACTTTTAACACACTTTATACATCTTGCTATCATGGTCATGTGGTACCTTGTATGGAACTAGTCCATAAATACGGGTTATTATAGCTTGGACCATATTTTATCCCAAATTGCCAAACTTCGACGAAACTCATTTCCTTTGATTTGCTTACCCTTTCTCCTTCACGAATTTACTCATCGCGTGTTTAAAATAACATAATGCTTATAATCTCAAAATAATACCATTCCCAAACTTACGTTGATTAACTTATGACGAAACTTTAACGTACGAAAATGCGGGATGTAATAACTCATTTTTGAGCTTATATCAATTTACTTATGGCGTACTTCCTCGTACGAAAACATGGGGTGTAACAGTTATTGTAATGCAATTTGTGTACTTGATTTCGAATTGCGTGTGGTTATTGATTTTGAGCAGGGTGTCTTGAGGTATATGCCATGGATCAGTGTTTGGATGAGCATGTATTGCAGCTAAATTATGTTGAGGTTTGAGCCTTTGTGTTTGATTCGTATGATGGTCCTACGGGGTGCGATGGATTTTCAGTATTTCGTTGTGGCAGTACTTGTTAAGCTTGCGGGACACTTCTCTCGTTTGAGTCATTTTTCATGATTTGAGTACATTTGGATATTTGCATATTGGTGCACGGATTGCATGGGTTGTGGCTTTAGATTGTGTTGATGTGGTCTGTCACTATAATGATTGTGTTGGATGAAATGAGGTCATTGGACCTAGAATGGATACTATCGTAATTGATTATAGCATAGTTGGAAGGATAATATCGGAAGTCGGCTTAGAAATTGGCTATAGTTCTCGTCGAATGAGGGAGAGTTCCGTGACTTGTTGGTCTGATAAGTGGTTACGAGTTTCTGCGTGTTTCTTTGATCATTGGCAGCGTGCAAAGGTTCAGAACAAGATTATACTTGATATGAGGTTCGTTACCGGTGTCGAGTTGGTTATCGAGCAGCTATTACGATCGGAAATTATCGCTATGAGTATTTGAGTTGTGTGGTATATCCTATGATTGTGTTGTGGGTCATGGTTATGGCTTGATACAGCTTGTTCAGACTTATACGGTGGGTATATGCGAAGTTCGGGTCTTGTAGTAATTCCGAATGTTGGAAATTGGATATTATGGTTTACGGACTAAGGATGGAGTAATTATATTCAGTTGTGTAGTGTGGTTGGGCCTAGCTGAAATAGGGTAACGTGGGATCACCCCTCTAGTATATGCATGGTAAAGTTATACGGCAGTTTGGTGGCCTCGGGAACAACTTTTGGCACGTTCGAGGACGAACATATGTTTAAGTGGGGGAGAATGTAAAAACCCGAACGGTCGTTTTGAGCATTGGCACTTCGCTCGGTAGTTTGGGGGCACGAGTAGCTCCGTATGATGTATTAGGACTTTTGTGCAAAACTTGAGTTCATTCCGAGTTTATTTAATACGTTTCGGCGCGAGTTTTTAAGTTTGATTTGAGGTGTGTTTCATCGTTCGATGTTATCATGCGTGATATGAGGCCTTCAGTAAGTCCGTGTTATATTATGGGACTTGTTGTTATATTCGTGCGGGGTCCCGAGGGGCTCAAGTGAGTTTTTGAAAGAATTGGATTGTGTTGCGCTCGTTTTTCTTATGTTTCGACGTCGTTTATTCAAGCATAAATGGTACTATATTGAACGAATGAGCTCCGATTTCTGTTATGGTTAAAGAATTAGATCTGTATCGTTAGTACGGATCCGTAGCAAAAAGGATCGTTAAATTTGGACATCGTATGAGGTTTTTATGGTCATTTTAAAAATCTACACTATTTCCAAATATTGAAACCAACATATCTCCTTCATTATAAGGTCAAATGGAGTGATTCAAAAGCCTATCTTGACTGAAGTTTCACAAGGAATCCATTGGAGGAATCAAAAGTAAGTTTTCGGATCATTTGGCATGCAAAATGCAGCAGAACAGCTGGGCAAAAGTACTTAATATCGAAGGTTTGTTCATTTGGTCATATTTTGAGTTGGGAAGCTCGGATTTGGACAATTTTTGGAGGTTGTTTTTACCGTATTATTGGGGTAAGTGTTCTATGCACAATTTTGGTTATATTTCATGAATCCATCTTCATTTTTGGCATTTGATTGATTATTTCAAAGTGAAATTTGCGGGTTTTGTCTAAAATTTCATAAAGTGAATTTTTGAGTTTTGAACATATATTATAAGTTGGATTTGAGTGAAACTAGTATGGTTTGACTCGTAATTGAATGGGTTGTCGTATTTTGTGAGTTTTGTCGGGTTTCGAGGTGCGAGCCCGCGTTGGGCTTTTTGGCCGATTTGGGCTTTTGATTAAAGATTCGACCTTTTTCGATTGGGATTGATTCCTTTAGAATTGTTTGATGTATTTAAGTTGTTTTTGGTTAGTTTTGAGCCGTTCGGAGGTCGGAACACGCATGATGGCATTATTGGAGCATCGCTTGGCTTGCTCTGTTGGAATTGGCTTATTTTAAATAAGAAACCCTTCTAAACTTACTGCTAAGGGTATGAAACCCTAAATTATGTGTTGTGTGATTGATATTGAGGTGACGCACATGCTAGGTGACCGGCGTGTGGGCGTGCACCCTGTGAATTGTGATTCCGTTCTTTCCCTGGCACTGTTTAGTGGCCCTAGTTTGTTGATATCTGTGTTTTCACCATGTGATTCATTAATTGAGCTGCCAATCATGTTAGATATCATGTTTAGGCTTTATGGTGATATTTTTAGGACCGATAGTGGTCGTTTCTTGCTGTCACCTCACTGATTTCATTGATATTTCGTACTAAGTCATATTCATGCATTCATATCAAATCTCAGTCTCAATTGTTATTTATTGATAAATCATATCATTGTTGTCGGGCTAGTTTCATAATATTGAGAGCTCGAGAGACTGGAGAGATTGATGACCATGTTACACCCCATGTTTTCGTACATGGAAGTACGCCATAAGTAAATTGATATAAGCTCGAAAATGAGATATTACATTCCTCATTTTCGTACGTTAAGGTTTCGTAGTAAGTTAATCGACGTAAGTTCGGGAATGAGATTTATTTTGGTATTATAGGTATTACGCTATTTCGAACAATTGATAAGTTAATTTGTGAAGGTGAGAGGGTAAGCAAATCGAAGAAAACGAGTTCCGTTGAAGGTTGTCAATTTGGGAAAAAATACGGTCCGATCTATAATACCTGATATTCATGGACTAGTACCATACAAGGTACCATATGACCGTGATGAGATAATGTATAAGTGTAACGATCCGGCCGGTCATTTAAAGAATTAACGCCCCGATCCCTATTAACTGCATTCCCCGTGTTTGTTTCTGCTATCGTGAGCTGCCGGGAGGATTTAATTGGAGTTTCGGAGAGTATTGGGACACTTAGTCCCTAAATGAGAGTTTAAATATTAGAATTTGGACCGTAGTCAGAACAGTGTGAAGACGGCCTCAGAATGGAATTTCGTTGGTTCTGTTAGCTCCGTAGCTTATTTAGGCTTGAAATGCCGAAAGTTGAATTTTTGAAGTTTCCGGTTCGATAGTGAGATTTTGATATTGGGGTCGGAATAGAATTCCGGAAGTTGGAGTAGCTCCGTAGTTTTGAATGTGACGTGTGTGCAAAATTTCAGGTCATTCGGATGAGGTTTGATAGACGTTTTGATCGGAAGCGTAAATTGAGGGTTTTGGAGTTCTTAGGCTTGCATCCATGGTTAATTTGATGTTTTGATGTTGTTTTAGGTGTTCCAAGGATTGGTATAAGTTTGGATAGTGCTATATGACTTGTTCGTGCTTTTGGTTGAGGTCGTGGGGGCCTCGGGATGATTTCGGATGGTTGACGGAGAGTTAGGCATTTGGAGTTGGCAGCTAAAGCTGTGTTTTTTGTCATAACCGCACCTGCGGTTAGGAGACTGCAGTGCGGGCTCGCAGAAGCGCCCAGTAGATCGCAGATGCGGAAGTGGCCATGGGAGCTAGAACCGCAGAAGCGGCTGGTTGAGCGCACCTGTGATGTTCGATCGCATGTGCGGTCCCAGACTTTTATGTGAGAACCGCAGATGCGGTGGGGTAGAACGCAGAAGCGCTACCACAGGAGCGGTAGGTGGAACGCAGGTGCAAAATCCCTGGTCAGAAAAAGGGGCAGAACGAGGGTTTAGTTCAAAAGTTAGAAAAATTGATTGGGAGCTCGGGAGAGGGCGATTTTGGGAGATTTTGAATAGGAAATCAGTGGGTAACAATTCTGTATCCCTTTCTAGTTGTATTCCATTAATCTATTGTTAGTTTTATCATTTAGTTTTGGATTTGAGATGAAAATTGGGGGAAAATTTGGAGAATGTTCCTAGACCTAAATTCCGAGTTTTAATTGGGAATTTGACATTGGATTTGGGTAATTTTGATATGGCTAGACTCGTGAGAGTACGAAGATTCTAAATGTGACGACCCAAAGGGTCATCACCGGATTTCTCTCTTTTTCTGTGCTTCCGAGGCCTTGAAAACCTCATTTTTACTTGCCTCGATTAGCGTGCGCAGTCCGGGCGCGTAGCCAGAAAGATTATATGTTAAATTCTGTGAAAAATTTCAAAATGTAGTTTTAAAATGATTAATGTTGACTTCGGTCAACATTTTTGGTAAATGGACCCAAACCCATGATTTGACGTTCCCGGAGGGTCCGTAGAAAAATATGGGACTCGGGCATATGCCCGGAGTCGAATTTCGAGGTCTAGAGCCCGAGAAAAGAATTTTTTTGTGAAATTGTTTTTCTGAAATTATTAAGGAAAATGGAAATGAAAATTGATTAAAAGACTGTGGTATTGGGCTCGTATTTTGGTTCCGACGCTCGGTACAAGTCTTATATATGGTTTAAGTTCTTTCTGTGGAATTTGGTCGAAATCGGACGTCATTTGACGTGTTTCGGACCTAAATATCTAAAGTTTGAAAGTTATGAAGTTTGATGAAAAAGTGATGATTTTGAGGTTCGATTCCTCGTTTATGATGTTATTTTGGCGATTTTATCGCACGGTTAAGTTCGTAGGATGTTGTTGAGTTAGTGTGTGTGATTGTTTAGGAGCCCCGAGGGCTCGGGAGTGTTTTCGGAGGTGTTCGGGGTGTTTTTAAACGTAGAAATATAGCAGGTTTTCCTTCAGCTGTTGCAGGCCAGGTTTGTTCTTCGCGTTCGCGGTTGCCCTTACGCGATCGCGATGCTGGCCGGGTCCCGTTCTTCGCGTTCGCAAACCTGTTCCCGCGTTCGCGTAGCTTTAGTTCCACCTTCTTCGCGTTCGCGAACTAATTCACGCGTTCGCGTAGTTACAGTTCCTCCCTCACCGCGTTCGCGAGTCTCTCCACGCGTTCGCATAGAGTATTTCCTTGGACCCCCCAGTCTTTCACTTTGCGTTCGCAGCCTCCTCATCGCAAACACGATGGTCTGTTGAATTAACCCTTCGCGAACGCGGCCCCTTTCCCGCGAACGCGAAGGGTATTTTTGCCCAGTTAATTTTAAAAGCTCAAAACAGACCCATTACGGGATTATTCCCATTTCTTCATAAAACTTGTCTTCTCCAAGCTCTAGGGGCGATTTTTGAAGCTCTTCTTCACCAAAGTCTTTGGGTAAGTAATTTCCCACCTAATTCCTTCACTCTTCTTCATTAATTACTGAATTCCTAGACCTAAATCATGAAATCAAAGTAGAAATTAAGGGTTTTTGGTAGAGCTAGGGTCTTGAGAATTTTGGGTGATTCAACCTCAATTTGGGGTCGAATCTTAAAACAAATTGCATATTTGAACTCGTGGGGTTATGGGTGATTGGGTTTTGGTCTGAGCCTCGTGTTTGTACCATGTGGGCCCGGTGTCGAATTTTGGAATTTTGGGTAGAAAGCTTAGAAATTCATATTTAGGCATTGGGTTTAGTTTGTTTAGCTATTATTAATATTGTAAAGTCATTATTTCATAGATTTGACTGAGTTGGAGCCGAATTCGAGGGGTAAAGCTATACTAGAGGCTTGAGTTGATTTTGGAGCATTTGAGGTAAGTGTTTGATCTAACTTTGGCTTGAGGGTATAGGATTAGAGTATTATTTGCTAATTGCTAAATGTTGAGTATGGTGTATAGGCATGGTGACGAGTATCTATACACCGGTGTCTAGCATGACCGTGAGTCCTTATTTGTGCTTATTTGGGATTCGGTAGTGACTCTTCCTTGTTAATTGATGGTTTCTATATGATATGAAGAGAATGAGAAGGAAATATGATTTGTAAACTTCTTGGAGCGTTGGCTCGATTTTTGACTTAATTATAAAGTAAGAAATGAACGTAATAGAAAGAGATGTGATTATTCACTTGCCGGGATGTTTGAGTATATTGATTATCTCCCTTGCCGGGATTTAGTTGTTTTGCTTTGTTCTCCCTTGTCGGGATATTTAATGTTGTTTGTCTATCCCCTCGCCCCGTTTGGTTGTGATTGTTGTTTGGGTGAGGAAGAGTGACTAGGCACGAAGGGTCATTCCGTGCCATGTTTGATTATATTTGCACGAAGGAACATTCCGTGCCATGTTTTGATTATATTTGCACGATGGTACATTCCGTGCCATGTCTTGATTATATTTGCACGAAGGGTCATTCCGTGCCATGTTTTGATTATATTTGCACGAAGGGTCATTCCGTGCCATGTTTTGATTATATTTGCACGAAGGGTCATTCCGTGCCATGTTTTGATTGTATTTGCACGAAGGGTCATTTCGTGCCATGTCTTGATTATACTTGCACGAAGGGTCATTCCGTGCCATGTTTTGATTATATTTGCACGAAGGGTCATTCTGTGCCATGTCTTGATCATATTTGCACGAAGGGTCATTCCGTGCCATGTTTTGATTATATTTGCACGAAGGGTCATTCCGTGCCATGTTTTGATCATATCTGCACGAAGGGTCATTCCGTGCCATGTTTTGATTATTTAAGCACGAAGGAACATTCCGTGCCTTGATTTGATTACAATTGCACGAAGGATTATTCCGTGCCATGATATGAGAGTTATGTGAGGAAAAGCACGAAGGTTGATGTCGTGCACTTTATTTGATTGCTTTTGGTGAGAATGAGAGTAAAAGCACGAAGGTTGATGCCGTGCAGCTGTTAATTTTCCTGCTCTCATTAATTATTGTTATTGTACGATTTCTTGCATAAATCGCTGACTTTATATCCGGACTGTACTTCCCCCATAGTATGCTCCCCTCCCTCCTAACTGTTTAATTTCTGCATTCTTTCCTTTTATTGCATATATATGTATTGAACTGCACAGGTTGGTTTGGTAGTCCTGTCTAGCCTCGTCACTACTTCGCCGGGGTTAGGCCAGGCACTTACCAGCACATGGGGTCGGGTGTGCTGATGCTACACTTCTGTGCTCTTTTGCACAGATCACGGTACCGGAGTAGCTTTTGGACCACAACAGTATTTGACTGGGAGTTGACTTTAGTCCAGGGACATTCGAGGTAGCCTTGCTGGAATCCGCAGGCCGGAGTCCCTTCCTATCTTATTTAGTTTGTTATCACTTGTACCGAAGCAAACAGTTTTGTACCTTGTTCAAACTTTGTATGTAGTATTCTCTAGACGTTCTTGAGATAGTGACTCCAGTCTTGGGTAGAGGTTGAAATTGAATTTCCGCATTTGTTTTTATTTTATTTATACCTAAGACTTCCGCTTTAATTTAAATGACTCGTTTTATTTATATTTTTCGAGATGTTATCGGACATGTTTTAATACTTGGCTTGCCTTGCTCCGATTAGTAGGCGCCATCACGACTCCCGAGGGTGGAAAATTCGGGTCGTGACAAGTTGGTATCAGAGCTCTAGGTTACATAGGTCTCGCTACTCACGGACAAACTTGGTAGAGTTTGCGGGATCGGTACGGAGACGTCTGTATTTATCCCCCAGAGGCTACAGAGTTAGGAAACACTTCACATTATTTCATTCTCATCGTGCGGTTCTGTTTCTCAAACACTGGTTGAATTTCTACTCTGTTCTTTCGCAGATGGCGAGAACACGTGCTTCTTCATCTACCGCTCAGCAGTTTGAGCCCCGAGCAGCAGCCCCAGAGGTGGAGCCTCAGGTTGATTTTGAGGAGGAGGTTCCCGTCCCAACAGTTCCGGTGGGCCCAGCTCAGGTCCCAGAAGGGTTCATTGCCACCCCAGTTCTTCAGGACATTCTAGTCCGATTGGTAGGCCTCATAGAGGGAGTCATTCAAGCGGGTTTTCTTCCAGTGGTTCCGCCAGTGGTGGCAGGTCAGCCGGGTATAGTGGCTCAGGCCGGGAGTGAGATCACTTTTCAGGAGGCGGCCGATGTGGGCCGTAGAGTTGAGAGGGTTTTGCCACAGGGAGGTGGTCATGGGTCGGATAAGAGGCCACGTCATGCAGGCAGATTCAGTGGTACCTCGTCTGGAGGTAGAGGTTCTTATGGTAGAGGCCATCCTCCTAGGCCCTTTCAGTCAGCTCCCCAGGTCGCCCATGGTACTTCAGGTGGTCATTCAGGTCGACAGGGTCAGTCTCAGTTTCCTCAGCTGCAGCGTTCGTGTAGATGTTATGAGTGTGGTGAGTATGGTCACAACAGGAGGGTTTGCCCGAGGTTGAGGGGTGCTCAGCCGCAGCAGACGAGGTCTTGCCATGCTTGTGGTGATCCGAGGCACATTGTCAGATATTGCCCTCGAGTTTATGGTAGCTTCCAGCGTCAGAGTTCTCATGCTATGATTCAGGCACCGGAGGTTCCACAGGCTGCCCATCCAGCTGGAGGCGGTGGCAGAGGTGTTAGAGGTGGAGGTAGAGGTCTTAGAGGTGGAGTTCAGGTCGCCAGAGGTAGAGGCCAGCTAGCAACCAGGTCAGAGGCTGAGTCTTTAGGTGCAGACATTACAGGTACCATTCTGAGTTGTATTAGAGATGCTTCAGTGCTATTTGACCCTGAGTCTACATATTGTATGTGTCGTCCTATTTTGCACCCTATCTGGCTATGCCTAGTGATGCTTTGGGTATTCCTGTTTATGTATCTACACCGGTGGGTGATTCTATAGTGGTCGACCGAGTTCATCGTTCCTGTGTGGTAGTATTTGAGGGTTTTGAGACCCGTGTTGATTTATTGCTCTTAGACATGGTGGATTTCGACATTATATTAGGGATGGATTGCTTGTCCCCGTATCATGCTATCTTGGATTGTCACGCCAAGACCGTGACCCTGGCTTTGCCGAATTTGCCCCGATAGGAGTGGAGAGGGACCCCAGGTCATGCCACCCGCAGTGTTATTCCATATGTGAAGGCTCGACGCACGGTCGAGAAGGGGTGCCTAGCTTATTTGGCGTATGTTCGCGATTCCAGCGTAGAGGTCCCTTCTATTGATTCTGTTCCTATTGTTTGGGAATTCCCCGAGGTTTTTCCTTCAGACCTGCCGGGTATGCCGCCCGACAGAGATGTTGATTTTTCATTGATCTGGCTCCGGGCACGCAGCCCATTTCCATTCCGCTGTATCGTATGGCCCCGCCAGAGTTGAAAGAGTTAAAGGATCAGTTGCAGGATTTGCTTGAGAAGGGTTTCATCAGACCCAGCATTTCGCCTTGGGGTGCGCCCGTGTTAATTGTGAAGAAAAAAAGATGGCTCGATGAGGATGTGCATTGATTACCGGCAATTGAACAAAGTGACGATTAAGAACAAGTATCCACTGCCGAGGATTGATGATTTGTTCGACCAGCTTCAGAGTGCGAAGGTGTTTTCAAAGATAGACTTGAGATCTGGCTACCATCAGTTGAGGATTAGGGCATCCGATGTCCCTAGGTC
>NW_017671186.1:156842-188108 GCF_001879085.1 Nicotiana attenuata
TACCCTCCCACGACCGACCGGACCGACGTACCGACGAGGACGAATTCTACGATATTGGTAGGAGTATGCTTCGTAGCCTCGTGTTCATCGATTTTGGTAGGCGTCGTGGGACCGACGTTTTGTCCATTAGCAGAGTTCGCCTACAACAACAGCTACCAGTCCAGCATTCAGATGGCTCCATATTAGGCATTGTATGGTAGGCGATGTCGGTCTCCAGTCGGATGGTTTGGGTCGGGAGAGGCTCGGTTATTGGGTACAGATTTAGTTCAGGAGGCCTTGGATAAGGTCAAGATCATTCAGGACAGGCTTCGTTCGGCTCAGTCGCGGCAAAAGAGTTATGCGGATCTTAAGGTTCGAGATGTAGCTTTCATGTTTGGTGAGCGGGTCTTGCTCCAAGTGTCGCCTATGAAAGGCGTGATGAGATTTGGGAAGAAGGGCAAGCTTAGACCTAGGTTCATTGGTCCATTTAAGATTCTCGATCGTGTGGGAGAGGTGGCTTACAGACTTGCCCTGCCGCCCAGCTTGTAGGCCGTGCATCCAGTGTTCCATGTGTCCATGCTTCGGAGGTATCACGGCGACCCAGCCCACGAGTTAGATTTCAGCACTGTCCAGTTGGACAAGGATATGTCTTACGAGGAGGAGCCGGTAGCTATTCTAGACCGGCAGGTTCGACAGTTGAGGTCGAAGAGTTTTCCTTCAGTGCGTGTCCAGTGGAGAGATCAGCCTCCTGAGGCATCAACTTGGGAGTCCGAGTCTGATATGAGGAGCCGCTATCCTCATCTATTTCCCGATGCAGGTACTTCTTTCTTTTGTCCGTTCGAGGACGAACGGTTGCTTTAGAGGTGGAGAATGTGACGACCCAAAGGGTCATCACCGGATTTCTCTCTTTTTCCGTGCTTACGAGGCCTTGAAAACCTCATTTTTACTTGCCTCGATTTGCGTGCGCAGTTCGGGCGCATAGCCAGAAAGATTATATGTTAAATTCGGTGAAAAATTTCAAAATGTAGTTTTAAAATGATTAATGTTGACTTCGGTCAACATTTTTGGTAAACGGACCCGGACCCGTGATTTGACGGTCCCGGAGGGTCCGTAGAAAAATATGGGACTCGGGTATATGCCCGAAGTCGAATTCCGAGGTCTAGAGCCCGAGAAAAGAATTTTTCTATGAAATTGTTTTTCTGAAATTATTAAGGAAAATAGAAATGAAAATTGATTAAAAGACAATGGTATTGGGCTCGTATTTTGGCTCCGACGCCCGGTACAAGTCTTATATATGGTTTAAGCGCTTTCTGTGGAATTTGGCCGAAATCGGACGTCATTTGACGTGTTTCGGACCTAAATATCTGAAGTTTGAAGTTTATGAAGTTTGATGAAAAAGTGATGATTTTGAGGTTCGATTCCTCGTTTATGATGTTATTTTGGCGATTATATCGCACGGTTATGTTCGTAGGATGTTGTTGAGTTAGTTGTGTGATTGGTTAGGAGCCCCGAGGGCTCGGGAGTGTTTTCGGAGGTGTTCGGGGTGTTTTTAAACTTAGAAATATAGCAGGTTTTCCTTCAGCTGTTGCAGGCCAGGTTTGTTCTTCACATTCGCGGTCGCCCTTACGCGATCGCGATGCTGGACGGGTCCCGTTCTTCGCGTTCGCGAACCTATTCCCGCGTTCGCGTAGCTTTAGTTCCACCTTCTTCGCGTTCGCGAACTAATTCACGCGTTCGCGTAGTTACAGTTCCTCCCTCACCGCGTTCGCGAGTCTCTCCACGCGTTCGCATAGAGCATTTCCCTGGACCCCCCAGTCTTTCTCTTCGCGTTCGCAGCCTCCTCATCGCGAACACGATGGTCTGTTGAATTAACCCTTCGCGAACGTGGCCCCTTTCCCGCGAACGCGAAGGGCATTTTTGCACAGTTAATTTTAAAAGCTCAAAACAGACCCATTACGGGATTATTCCCATTTCTTCATAAAACTTGTCTTCTCCAAGCTCTAGGGGCGATTTTTGAAGCTCTTCTTCACCAAAGTCTTTGGGTAAGTAATTTCCCACCTAATTCCTTCACTCTTCTTCATTAATTACTGAATTCCTAGACCTAAATAATGAAATCAAAGTAGCAATTAAGGGTTTTGGGTAGAGCTAGGGTCTTGAGAATTTTGGGTGATTCAACCTCAATTTGGGGTCGAATCTTAAAACAAATTGCATATTTCAACTCGTGGGGATATAGGTGATTGGGTTTTGGTCCGAGCCTCGTGTTTGGACCATGTGGGCCCGGTGTCGAATTTAGGAATTTTGGGTAGAAAGCTTAGAAATTCATATTTAGGCATTGGGTTTAGTTTGTTTAGCTATTATTAATATTGTAAAGTCATTATTTCATAGATTTGACTTAGTTGGAGCCGAATTCGAGGGGTAAAGCTATACTAGAGGCTGAGTTGATTTTGGAGCATTTGAGGTAAGTGTTTGATCTAACTTTGGCTTGAGGGAATAGGATTAGAGTATTATTTGCTAATTGCTAAATGTTGAGTACGGTGTATAGGCATGGTGACGAGTATCTATACACCGGTGTCTAGCATGACCGTGACTCCTTATTTGTGCTTATTTGGGATTCGGTAGTGACTCTTCCTTGTTAATTGATGGTTTCTATATGATATGAAGAGAATGATAAGGAAATATGATTTGTAAACTTCTTGGAGCGTTGGCTCGATTTTTTACTTAATTATAAAGTACGAAATGAACGTAATAGAAAGAGATGTGATTATTCACTTGCCGGGATGTTTGAGTATATTGATTATCTCCCTTTCCGGGATTTAGTTGTTTTGCTTTGTTCTCCCTTCCCGAGATATTTAATGTTGTTTGTCTATCCCCTCGCCCCGTTTGGTTGTGATTGTTGTTTGGGTGAGGAAGAGTGACTAGGCACGAAGGGTCATTCCGTGCCATGTTTGATTATATTTGCACGAAGGAACATTCCGTGCCATGTTTTGATTATATTTGCACGAAGGAACATTCCGTGCCATGTCTTGATTATATTTGCACGAAGGGTCATTCCGTGCCATGTTTTGATTATATTTGCACGAAGGGTCATTTCGTGCCATGTTTTGATTATATCTGCACGAAGGGTTATTCTGTGCCATGTTTTGATTATATTTGCACGAAGGGTCATTCCGTGCCATGTTTTGATTATAACGAAGGGTCATTCCGTGCCATGTTTTGATTATTTAAGCACGAAGGAACATTCCGTGCCTTGATTTGATTACAATTGCACGAAGGATTATTCCGTGCCATGGTATGAGTGTTATGTGAGGAAAAGCACGAAGGTTGATGTCGTGCACTTTATTTGATTGCTCTTGGTGAGAATGAGAGTAAAAGCACGAAGGTTGATGCCGTGCAACAGTTAATTTTCCTGCTCTCATTAATTATTATTATTATTGTACGGTTTCTTGCATAAATTGCTGACTTTATATCCGGACTGTACTTCCCCCATAGTATGCTCCCCTCCCTCCTAACTGTTTAATTTCTGCATTCTTTCCTTTTATTGCATATATATGTATTGAACTGCACACGTTGGTTTGGTAGTCCTGTCTAGCCTCGTCACTACTTCGCCGAAGTTAGGCCAGGCACTTACCAGCATATGGGTCAGTTGTGCTGATGCTACACTTCTGTGCTCTTTTGCACAGATCACGGTACTGGAGTAGCTTTTGGACCACAGCAGTATTTGACTGGGAGTTGACTTCAGTCCAGGGACATTCGAGGTAGCCTTGCTGGCGTCCGCAGGCCGGAGTCCCTTCCTATCTTATTTAGCTTGTTATCACTTGTACCGAAGCAAACAGTTTTGTACCTTGTTCAGACTTTGTATGTAGTATTCTGTAGACGTTCGTGAGATAGTGTCTCCAGTCTTGGGTAGAGGTTGAAATTGAATTTCCGCATTTGTTTTTAGTTTATTTATACTTAAGACTTCCGCTTTAATTTAAATGACTCGTTTTATTTATATTGTTGAGATGTTATCGGACATGTTTTAATACTTGGCTTGCCTAGCTCCGATTAGCAGGAGCCATCACGACTCCCGAATGTGGGAAATCAGGGTCGTGACACTGAAAATGTAAATTTTACTCGATTCCGAGACGTGGGCCCGGAGGGCGTTTTGGTCATTTTACCTAATTTCGCATATTAGCTTAGAATTTATTTGTAGAATCAGTTACTTGAAGTGTTATTTATATTATGCAATTTAATTGAATAGATTTTGGCCATTTGGAGTCGAATACTTGTGGCAGGAACATGGTTTCGGGTTGATTTAGAGTCGGTTCGAGGTAAGTGGCTTGTCTAACCTTGTGTGGGGGAAACTCTCCTTAGGATTTGGTTTGTTGATAATTGAAATGTCTTGTACGTAAGGTGACGAGTGCATACTTGTGCTAATTGTTGAAAATCCATTTTTCTTTAAGTAACTATAATGTGATTTCCTTTTTCATGTTCATATTGTGTGTAATTTAAGCCTGCTATTAGTCTAGGGAAGCATGTTTAATTGATTTAATTGCCTTACTTGCTCAATTTTCCTTATTTGGGTTATGTGCAGCATGCTAGGTTAGAAATACCTGTTTTACTTTGGTATGGAAATTGAATTTGATTGAGTATTCTTCGTGTTGCTGCTGTGTGTTTACTTTGGGACTGCGGGACGGTATCCCGGGAGATCCCCCCTGTATGTTTACCTTGGGACTACGGAATTGTATTCCGAGAGATCCCCCTGCACTATTAGATTGGAACTACGGGACTGCACCAGGTAGATTACCCCAGTACTCGATTTACATTTGGGACTACGGATCGGGACTCCGGTAGATCCCGCCGCATTATGAGTTGGACTACGGGACTGCACCGGGGAGATCCACTGGATATTTATATTTGGGGACTACAGGACGGTATCCTGGGAGATCCCCCGGTTGTTATCTCTGCGTTGAGCTGTATTTATTTCCGTGATTTCTATGTCTCTGCTAAAGTTGTTGTTGTTCTTTTATCCTGTGTTACTTTTTACTGTTGCACTTAAGTATATTGTCTTATTCTACACTATTATATCTTGTTTTTCCTTTAACCTCAGTAGGGCCCCGACCTTCCTCATCACTACCCGACCGAGGTTAGGCTTGGCACTTACTGAGTACCGCTGTGGTGTACTCATGCCCTTCCTGCGCATGTTTTTCATGTGCAGATCCAGGTACTTCCACTCAGTCTTATCACGCTTGGGAGAGGCGCTTTGTAGAGACTGTGAGGTATATCTGCCGCGTCCGCAGACCGAAGAGTCCCTTTCTATTCTAAGTACTAGTATAGCCCTTTCTGTATTTTCCCTTGTTGGTAGACATTCTGGAGTTAGAGCTTGTTATGTAATCTTTTAGCTTGCGATTCATGGGGTTCCGAATTTTGGAAGTGTTAGATTGAGATTCTTGTACTGTTATATGCCAGACGGCATCTTAAACACTATTTATTTTGTTATCTCGGTTTTTAATTACTTTCTTTCTGCAATTGTTTCTTTTTCCGCATTTGTTAGGTTTACCTAGTCGTAGAGACTAGGTGCCGTCACGATTGTTCACGGAGGGCGAACTGGGGTTGTGACACTTACTGAGTACCGGTATGGTGTACTCAGCCCTTAGAGGGCCCCGTCCACGGTCCCCTTACTTTACATGTTTCAGGTTGAGGTATGGTACGGGCCATACGGACATGGCTAGGATGACTCTCCTCCTGAGGTATATGGTGAGGCCCCACTCCTATTACGTGGTAGCTAACATGTTGTTTTCTAGGGGCTTATGTGATTTTGGACTGAGCATGGGATCAGGCTGCACGCCGCAGCGGTATGATATTGATATTGATATGAGGCCGAGGGCCTAGTTGATGCCACGAGATGGCTTATTATTGCGCTTGGGCCGTAAGGGGCCCCTCCCGGAGTCTGCACACCCCCAGTGAGAGCCGTCGACGATAAATAACTGGAGCGGGCTGCACGCCGCATAGGGTACTGGAGAGTACCGGTTTATGTGTTGCATTGCATATTTGATTGTCATTTACTTATTTATCTGTTGTGGTATTTCCATAATTATTTTCATTGATTTACTGATTTTATACTACTTGGTAAGTTGCTGTATTTATAGAATTACTTTGTGCCTACTCAGGATTTCTTATTCTCAGTCTTTATTTATGTTTATTACTCACTGGGTCGGAGTACTCACATTACTCCCTGCACCTTGCGTTCAGATCCAGGTACATCTGAGGCAGTGTGAGGATTTCTCTGCCTAGCAGCTTATCCGGGAATATCAAGGTAGCTGCATTTGACGTCCGCAGTCCTGATCATCCTCCTATCTTATTGCTTTATTTCCGTATTTTCTAGAGAACGATATGTAGTAGGTTGATACCCATGTATTAGAGGCCCATACTTGTGACACCGAATTCTTCGGGCTGTGTAGTAGTATTGATATTTGGGATTCCCGCATGTTTTACTCTATTTCAGAACTTCAGTATCATGACTTAGTAATTTATTCGTGTTAATTAATTCATGAACTGGATAAAAATGGTTAAGGTTATTAAATTGGTCGGGCTTGCCTTGCAGTGCGTTGGGCGCCATCACGACCGGGGTTGGGATCGTGACAGTACGCAACATACATGAAAAGATATTTATTTTACCTAGTCTCATTTTCATGATTATGAGAGGCTTTATGTATGATTTTGAATTGGAAAATAATTCCATGGTTTAACTTGAAAATATATAAAATTTTCAAAGAGCTTCCGCAATTAAATTGGTTTTCATGCATATTGTTTGGGTGTATCATATAGATTGGTTCGTTCGGGTCGGATAGTATGCCGGGTGCCGGTCACGTGAATTTGGGTCGTGACAACTTTCTTGGATGATGTTTGGTTAGATTCCAGCTGGTTGGAGGTGATCTCGAAGAAAAATGATTTTGGAGCTTTAGACTAGCCCGGATGAGGTAAGCGTTTGCCTAGCATTGGTTGACAAAACTTTTCCTACTAATTGATGTAATTTTCTACATGCGGGGGTGATGTATATATGAAGTGACAAGCATATATGAGTTCCATCGGTATTGATGCTCGGGGTAGATTCTGGACTACTTTATGCCTTATTTGGATTGTGTTCCACTTGCTCTATGCTCTACTTGATTGAATGGCTATGTGAGCTCAATGAACTAGGCTAAAGATAATGCTTATTTAATGATACCTTATTTTGAGCATGATGAAATATTCTTAAGATGATTGATATACTTGATTTAGACGTGGTCACACGTGTATTATGAACACATATTCCAACTTGTTATTCTTGTCTTATCCCTTAAATTGATTCATGACTACTTGAGTTTCCTTACCGATGTTAAAGACTATGATTTGATTTTGATGCTTATTTGGGCATGATGATTACTTGGATGAAGTTTTACATGTTGGGTCCGAGGTCATACATACATATAGGAATACATCCTACCTAGGGGTCATCCCTTGCATACATGCATACATCTATGGATGATTATCGTCCATGTGCATTATATATGCTTAAACTTATTCATATACATAAATCACTACATATGGTTCTTGTATATGGACTGAGGTTATGGCATGAGGTTTCTGTCGTGCAAAGCATGAGGCTTCGGTCGTGCAACATGTGGATATGTATCCTTCCCACTTGAGTTGCCCTCTTATGTTTCTCTTTTGAAAGTGTACATGCAGGTTGTGAGAAATTGACGGGTTCTGGTTGATTGTAATGTGCTATCCTATGTGATGAGTTATTGAGCAAAAAGTTAGAAGCTTGTCAATTCAAGTGATCCTTTGTGCATATTCATACATTTTTTCACATGCTTTATCCACGCATAATATCTACATATGCTAGTTGGTGTATTTTACATTTGTATGAGACTTGATAGTGAGTGTTTGGATACTCGGAGAGTGTTGGATTGATGTGAAAAGAGAGTTGTCATGATACATTGAAATGTTGGACTCATTTAAAGGTTTCATTAACATGGTATTTAGAAATTAATACTGAATTGGATCATTGTTATGTACAGACACTCAACAAGCATGTATTGGTATTTGAGCACACTAATTGGTGCATGTCTCTTTTGTGTGCGAAGTTAATAGAAGTCGTATTTGCTTGATCCGATTAATTGTCAAAGTTTGTTTATTCCCATTACCCCTAGTTGTGCACCTTTATTATTTGATAATCTTTATTCTGTGATGGTATATTTAGACACTTCTCTATATTATACATGCTATTAAGTTGCACAGGTGATACAAAGTGAATATTTTTTTGACTTAAAAACCTCATCACTACTTCAGGGAGGTTAGTCAAGATACTAACTGAGTACATGGGTTCAGTTGTACTCCTATTATGCTTTTCTTCCTTGCGTGCAGATTGTGGAACTGAGTTGATTGGAAGATGAAGCCTAGCATTGAGGACATACCAGCATTCTAGATTCAAGCTACCACTTGCTCATGGTAGTTTAGGACTTATATTTTTGTTTATGTGAATTTAAAATAAATGATGTATCTTTTTTCAAACCAGAGTTGTATTCTTATTCTCAGTCACTCATAACTTGTACTACCAGTCACTGGGATAGTTTTGAAATTCGCAGTCTTATTTAATATTTATTGATGATATCTCATTATAATTATAACTTATATTGTTTGGCTTACCTAGAGGATTGGATTATGTGCCATCACGACTCGTGGAATATTGGATCGTGGCAGTATATCTTGACTGTTATTAATTACCTTCTTCTTTACTGGATAGCAAAAGATCTAGTAACCCAATCCACTATTGCTTCTTTTGTAAGTGTATTCACACTTCCTTTCCCTGATGACTTGGTGCTCTCTAAATTATTCTTCTCTGAATTAGAGTTTGCCAATTCTTATCAGCTTCACCTCCTTATACACACAATTGATTCCCTGTAGTAGTTGGATTTAGTTTAGCATCATATATCCCATCCACACTTTCATTCCCAACTTCTTTCTGGATAGGGATACCCATGTCAGTTGCATTAGATTTTAGCTCATGCCTGTGAACTGGCTCCTTCTTCTTTATATTGGCTGAGTCATTATATTATGTAATCCTCTTCTCAACTTGATCAAGTGTTTACACAGCCCCATAACCAACTATATCTCATGCCTCTAAGTCATCCTATTTTTCCTCTTCTTCTTCTTATTCCACTAATTCATCATATTGATTTGTGATTTATATGGGCTTGTTAGAAGCGATAGGAACAATAGCCTTACTCACAGGTACATCATCCTTTTCTTTGCTATATCCTCTAGTAAAGACTCAATTATCTATGACTTGATTCCACTGACCAATGTTACTTGCAACCTTACCACTTTATCAGATTCTAGCTAGGAAGTTTTGTGAACTCTGATCTTGCCGATGATATCATCTTCTATTCTGAACTTGCTCAATAGTATTCCTATCTTGATCAAACTTCTCCACTCCATCTTCCACAACTGGAATTAATTTTGGGTGTAAAACTTGACATTCAAGTTCATTATGTTCTTGTAGCTAGGAAGTTTTGTGAACTCTGATCTTGCCGATGATATCATCTTCTATTCTGAACTTGCTCAATAGTATTCCTATCTTGATCAAACTTCTCAACTCCATCTTCCACAACTGGAATTAATTTTGGGTGTAAAACTTGATATTCAAGTTCATTATGTTCTTGTAGCTTACACTCTCTAAATAATTTGGTAAATAGTCATATTCGATCTTCACCATCTCGGTTCTTGACTCTCTAGTCTTCTCATTGACAATGTCCATCCTTACCTCCTTAGGGTGCTCTGCTAATAAATCAACTAGGACCTTAACTCTATCACACCTTGGGCCTGGTGTTATTCATTGTAGCCATATCCAATTGCAAAGCCTTCCCTACAGCAGAAGCTAAAGTAAACAACCATTCATTTGCAAAGAATGATGGTAACAATTTTGGGAATAAAATCCAAGTCATCGCTAACGGAGTTTCTTCATTCAATTTAAATCTAGAGTCGTAGATCAAGGGTCTCATCTGGTAGGACATGCCATCTTTATCCTTAATATAATATAAAGACTTTGAAGTTAGATTGTTAAAATCTTCAAACAATAAAGGCCGGATCAAGACATGCCTCTCCCTAAAATACCCTACCTGGCAGCTTCCTTTAATTCCACGTTGAGTAGGAATAGCTTTGCATAAATATTCTAACGCCAGCTAGCCATAGAAGAACTTTTCCACAACTGCAAGCTTTAGAATCTCAATTACCTCTGTGCGTTGGACTTCTTCCTTACTCCACTTCACGTAGGGAACTCCATGTAAAATTATGTAATAGTTTGATTGGGATTAAAGAGGGTTTTTTGTTGGACATGTGCATGCACGCATTTATTGAACTAGGTTTGAAGATGTTTGAGTAATCTAAGGTAGTATTAGGGTTTGTATTTGGAGTTAGGCTTCTTAGTGGTGGAGTAGGTGCCTTACCGGCCACTAATAGTGGCTAGCCAGTGGCCGGAACAGCCATCATCAGATAGGGTTTAGGCTTTAATAGCTAGGGTTATCATGAGAGAGAAGAGGGAACTTGTTCTCTTCACCTCCAAATTTCTATAGTAAGGAAACAATTGGCTATGTGCGGTATGACCCTATTAAACAACAAATATCTATATTGTAATTTTATAGAATATTGGAATCCCTTATGTGGTAAAAAAGAAACTATAAGGCAAACAATAACATGAAGGTAGTGAAATGGAAAAGCCACCTGATCATACTTTTAATCTAAATATTGATTGATGTAGCAGAGCAAATCCTTGGATATCTGCGAAAGGGGGTATTCTAAGCAACCACAGGTGTGAAATTATTATGCCATTCTCATCATTTTATAGAATTGGATCAAACAATAGAGCATTGGGCCTACCTATCCTGAAAGGGATTTAATCGTGTGTCCAAAATCAAGTGAATAAGGTGATCACTGAATCTGATTCTATACTTCTGGGTGAACATGATCAAAGGAACTATTGCGACTCCATGACAAATCAAGGATACAGTAGATCACATCAAAGTTATCATGAAGAAAGGAGACTTCAAGTTCAACCTTTGCTTTAGTGTGGCTAACGATGTTGGGGAAGCTGTCTTGCTAACATCGCTGCCAATGATACTGGAGAGGCACTCTTTAATGAGGCTATTTCATTACCTAGAAATGTTAAAGCCTTGCTGAAGTGTGATCTAGATAATCTTCCAAGCTTCAGAATTAGAACAAAAAAGAAATTTTTTAGCTTTGATCATGTAACGACCCGAATGGTCGTTTTGAGCATTTGAATTCCATTTAGTTATTTGAAGCATTGAGTACCATCATATGATGCATTATGGCTTGTGTGAATCGTTGGTTTTGGTTTTCAGATTATTCGGTTCGATTTGGAAAAATGAATATCATGATTGAAGCTTTAAGTTGGAAGAGCTGACCAAGTTTGACTTTTTAACATTTGAATCGGATTAGAATTTTGATGGTTCTGTTAGATATGGATGGGATTTTGGACTCAAGCGTATTCACGAATTTGCATTTGGATGTTTCTAGAAGATTTCGGCGCTAATTGACGAATGTTAAAAATTTGAAAGTTTGGAAAGTTTATAAGTTTGACCGAGAGTTTGACTTTGAGGATATAGGATTCAGATTTTTGGACCCGAGAATTTCAGTAGCTTCATAATGTCATTTGGGAGTTGTGTGCAAAATTTGGGTTCATTTGGGGTTGATTTGATATGTTTTGGCGCGAGTTTTGGAAGTTGAAAAGTTCAAAGTTCATTAAGTTCGAGTTGAGGTATGATTCATCATTTCGATGCTCTTACGTGTGATATGAAGCCTCAAGTAGGTCCGTGTTATGTTATGGGACTTGTTGGTATGTTCAGACGTGGTCCCGAGGGGCTCGGGAGAGTTTTGAACGAGGTTCAAATTGTTTGGATCATTTCTGGCTAAAGTTGCTGGTGGCAGATCTGGTGTGATCGTACCTGTGGCTGGTAGCACAGGTGCGATGGTCGCGGAAGCGACAAGGCAGTCGCAGAAGTGAGGTGATACCTAGGCGAGAAAGATCGCAGAAGCGGAATTAAGGGCGCATCTGCGCATCCGCAGAAGCGTAAGTCAAGCCGCAGAAGCGACGTGTGGCTCAGAAACGTGAGTTGGTTGGCGCACCTGTGTGTGTGTGCAGAAGAGGGAAAACTCCACAGGTGCGGAGGGGCTGGCTTTCATTGGGATTCACAGAAGCGTAGGTCGCAAAGGCGACAATTGGACCGCATATGCGGAAGTGCTGGGCAGAGGCTATATTTTCGAGGGTTGGTCGTTTTCTTCTCATTTTAAGACTTGGAGCTCGGTTTTGGGTGACTTTGAATAGAAATTTCACCATACGGATTGGGGTAAGCTTTCTTAACTCGGTTTTGATTATATTTCATGAATCTATCCTCGTTTTTGGCAGTTGGTTGATGATTTCGAAAGAGGAAATTAGGGGATTTTGTCTAAAACTTCATAAAGTGAATTTTAGAGTTTTAAACATCGATTTGGAGTCCGGTTTGAGTGAAACTAGCATGGTTGGACTCGTAATTGAATGGGTTGTCGGATTTTGTGAGTTTTGAGGTGGGGGCCCAGGTTGAACTTTTGGGATGATTTTGGGCTTTCGATTAAGGATTCGGCCATTATCATTTCAAATTTTTTCCTTAGACTTTATTTGATGTATTTGAATTGTTGTTGGCTAGTTTTCAGCCGTTCGGAGGTCAGTATGCGCGAGATGGCATTTTTGGAGTATCACTTGGCTTGCTCGGCATTGGATTTGGCTTGTTCAAGGTATATAACACTTCTAAACTTGGTGTTGAGGGTATGAAACTCCGAATTACGTGTTATATGATTGATGTCGAGCTGACGTGCATGCTAGGTGGCGGGCATGTGGGCGTGCACTGTGTAAAATTTGGTATAGTCGATTCCACGAAACTATGTAGCTATCTTATCTGAACATTTCCATTATACCCTATGTGTTAGAGCACCTGAGTTGTAATTGATGCTAGAAATCATTTTTAGACTATATGCTTGTACCATTGGGACCCATAGTGGTCGTTCCTTGTTATTGAGTTATTTGCTTAATTATAGTTATATACTCAGTCGCATTCATCATTACATATCATATCGCAGTCTCTGTTATTGTTTATTATCATATCTGATATCATTGATTTGGGCTGCTCAGCATGAGTGTTGTGAGCCGAAAGACTAGAGAGATTGATGACTGAGTGAGGCCGATGGCCTAATTGTGAGGATATTGATATTGTGGCACATGAGTTATCCGTGCAGATCCAGATATTGATACTATAGCACGGAGTTGTCCGTGCAGCACGTGAGTGTTCGTACGGATTATAGAGCTTGGGCTGAGGGAGCCTCTTCAAAGTCTGTACACCCCTAGTGTAGTTGCTAGCAGTTGTTATGTTTGGGTTGGATCTGCCCTGTCCAGTACTGAGTGACTGAGTGTGTCGAGTGATTAAGCATGTTGAGTGGAAAGTTTGAGACAATGAGATTGAGTACTCTTAGAGAGTGAGTACATGAGTTCATCACTGAATACATTGCATTTGACATGCGTACTTGAGATACATGCATAGAGATGCATTTTTTTCTGCTACTCCGATTTTGGTGACATGAGTTTACCTGCATATTGACATGTAGGCATAGAGATCTATCTTCTTCATGCCATCTAGAATTTAAACATCTTAATTAGTGTTAAAAGGTTTTTTTGGAAAAAAATCACAGTTTTCAAACTTACTCTCTTTTGTTGGCGATTTTAGCAAAAAATTTGGGTTTTCACTGATATACTTGAAAGGCAGGCCTCTATTTCTGGAACTGAGAACAATCTGAGCATTTTCTCTCTGAGTTACTTCTTTTATTACTTTCATTATGTTGTTATGAGCTGTTGTTGGCTATTTGTGTTGGACCCGACCTATGTTACAGCTCGTCACTACTTTCAACCTAAGGTTAGGTTTGTTACTTATTGAGTACATGGGGCCGGTTGTACTCATACTACACTCCTGCACCTTGCGTGCATATATTGGTTGTTTATGTTGTTGTGTTCAATGGGAGCTGGATTTGAAGATATACCTGCGTTCCGTTTGTAGCTGCCTCTTGTTCATGGTAACCTTAGACTTATAAAAATCTATTTATGTATATTTCGAACAGATGATGTATTTATTTCATACCAGCTTTGTAAACTCTAAGTCTTAGAAACTCATGATTTGTACTATAAGTCATTGAGAATTTTTTCTGTATAAAAGCAGTTGTATTATCATTCCTTTTCTTAATAAATCTCATGATTAAATTGGTTCGTTGTTAATTGGCTTACCTAACGGGTTGGATTAGGTGCCATCATGAATAGCTGGATTTTTTGTTGTGACAGATCATGGCTAATTCTAGAGGCAGACGGCTTGATACCATGCAATAGCAGTAACCACAATTGCAAACTTTAGTCCCATTATATGTGGAGGAGTCCTCCAGTAGGATATTTTTGCTTGACCTGTGTTAAGCTTCTTTTGTTTTGGAGGCGAGGCTTTATGTCTCCCTCCCATATGTATTCTTATGTCTCTTGATAAACATGTTAGAGGTTCATGCCAAACCCCCGCCACTATAAGAGGTGAACATCTTGGTGGATGTTTTTAGCTTAAAAAAATATAAATGCATACCCCAAAGATTCTTTTCAGTATGCATGCTACATTCTAACATAGAGCGTGATCAAAACATATTTGATTGACTAACAGGCGTTTCACTATATTAGTTGTTTCTATGTTCAATATCTTTGCTCATGTTGTCAATATGCTAGAACAGTAGCAATTAGTATTTTCTAAAGGTAACTTGATACTACATTCTTTAGTTTTAATTTGGAGAAGATGGCAAAGCGGACAAAGAATTAGAGAAAAAATATGTCGTTTCATATGAAAGAGTTATGCATTTGTCTGACCAACCTCATTACAAAATACTTGTATTTTAAAAAAGGTGTGCTCGTGACAAATTTCACATGAGTTGCCATACTTACTCTACATAGGAACAAGGTATGCAGTGTAGATAACAATCTTTAAAGAATCTTTTTAACAACTCCAACTATTGCGATTATTACAAACTTTATAATTTCATGATTCACAAAACGACACACATTTAACCTTACATAATATTTCACACGGCATATCATGATGAGATTTTAATCTATTATTTTATGCGCAAAATAACTGGATTAAAAAAAATATATGTATATATTGATTAAAAGTTGTCTCACTATATTACTGTTTTCCATGTCCAAGATTTTCTTTTTCATGTTGTCAAAGTTCTGGTATTATCTCAATGTAATTTACATACTAGATTGTCTATTTTAATTTGTACAGATATCAAAGTGGACAAAGAATCAGAGAGAGAAAAGGGTATAATTTCGTATGGAAGAGACGAAGAGTTATGCATGTGTTTAATAAACTCTTTATAAGGTTCTTACATTTCAAAAAAGGAGTGCTGCTAGCTAGCGACAAATTGGCACGTGAGGTGCTATGCTGATTTACGTATCAACAAGTAGTCGATAATTTTTTTGAAGATTCCATCTTCACAAAATGACATACATTAACCTTTTATTATCTCAAATGAAACCTCGAGATAACAACTTCATCTAGTATTTATATGCCTAGCTAGAAGTTACATTCATTGCATTCTACATATTCATTGTCATGGGAAAAAGCATGAAGTCTGAAGTTGAGCAGCCCTTGTTGGTTGCTGCTCATGGGGGTAGCTCCGAGCTCGAGGAGGTGCTCTCCGACTCCCAATTACCCTACTTTCGACGCCTTAGGTATGCCTCTTGGATCGAATTCCAGCTACTTTATCGACTTGCTGCCCCTTCAGTTGCCGTCTACATGATCAACAATGCCATGTCCATGTCTACTCGGATCTTTTCTGGCCAACTCGGGAACCTGCAGCTTGCAGCAGCCTCTCTTGGCAATCAAGGCATCCAATTATTTGCTTATGGCCTTATGGTACTATTTATTATCTCTCAGTTTCTTTCTCAAATGACCTGAACATCAATGATGAAAAAACAATATTGCTCGTATAATTAATTTTTCCATCTTCCTTTTTCCCTTATCGGTTGCAGCTAGGAATGGGCAGTGCAGTGGAAACACTTTGTGGGCAAGCATATGGAGCTCACAGATATGAAATGCTAGGAGTGTACCTGCAAAGAGCAACAGTAGTACTTTCCATAACAGGCATTCCACTAGCTGTGGTGTATTTATTTTCCAAGAATATACTGCTCGCTCTTGGTGAATCAAAACTAGTGGCATCAGCAGCAGCAGTATTTGTTTATGGTTTGATTCCACAAATTTTTGCTTATGCGGTGAACTTCCCAATACAGAAGTTCTTGCAATCCCAGAGTATTGTTGCTCCCAGTGCCTTTATTTCCCTGGGGACTCTATTTGTACACATATTGCTCAGTTGGGTTGTTGTATACAAAATTGGACTGGGATTGCTAGGGGCGTCGTTGGTGCTGAGTTTTTCTTGGTGGATAATTGTGGTGGCTCAATTTATATATATAATAAAAAGTGAAAGGTGTAAGGCTACTTGGGCAGGTTTTCGATGGGAGGCCTTTAGTGGATTATGCCAATTTGTCAAGTTGTCTGCTGGTTCGGCTGTTATGCTCTGCTTGGAGACTTGGTATATGCAGATTCTAGTGTTGCTCTCAGGATTACTCAACAATCCTGAGATTGCCTTGGCTTCAATCTCTGTTTGGTGAGAATTTTGTACCTAATTGACTTTATTTTTATCTATTGAGGATCCCATAAGACTAGTTAGTTATCATAGTGGCAACATCAACAACTTCTACTCTAAAAGTTTAAGTTGTTGATCGATTGTACTTGATCTTCTTGGCCAACTTAGAACATACTATGGCAAATGTTGTAGTGTCGCGGATTCACTTTAATTTCAAAAGCCAGTGCTGATACACCTGGGCCTCTACTCAAACTATATATTTATATATATAAATATGAACAATTCATGTAGACTGAGTCATCATTCTTTATGACTAAGGAGAAATGATTGCGATCGTACTAATCTACACGCCCATTTTTCTTTATAAAAGTTATCCGCATCTGTTATCTTGCAACGTTTAGGTGACTTGCTAATGTGTTAAAAAGGATATATTTTTGAATTTTTGTAGCTTGGCAGTGAATGGACTGATGTTCATGGTTGCAGTGGGGTTCAATGCTGCTGCTAGGTCAGTTTTTGACTAGTATTTTTCTTTTCTTGATGATCCATTAACCATCTTTTCGTGTAATATTCTTTGTCCACATAAAAATAAGGTGGTGTTATTGAAATAACTTAAATTATTTATATTGATAGTGAAAAAGATTTTTCTACTATCGGTTTAGTTTCACTTGCTAATTAAAACAGGTTACTTGCCACAAATTGAAAGTTACCAAAATAATTCTAGTTGGAGTATAAAATATTACCTACATTTTTAAGTGATCAGATAGTCTAAAAAGTTCTTTCAGTTTCAGTACATAGAAGTTAGACTCTGTTTGCAATTGACTTCCGTGATAATTGTTATAAAATTTGCCAGTGTGAGAGTGAGCAACGAGCTAGGAGCAGCACACCCAAAGTCAGCAGCATTCTCAGTGTTCATGGTGACATTCATTTCATTTCTCATTGCTGTGGTGGAAGCCATAATTGTGCTCAGTTTGCGCAATGTTATCAGCTATGCATTCACCGAGGGTGAAGTTGTGGCCAAAGAAGTATCTAGTTTGTGTCCATTTTTAGCTGTCACCCTCATTCTCAATGGCATTCAACCAGTGTTATCGGGTAAGAAGTATGCTTTGTCATTAAGTTCATTAATTATATTCCGATTTAAGCACATCGATAAGATAAAGAATTTTTAGGCTATGAGTATAATTTAATTTGTTGTAGCACATTAATTGTCTTGTTCTCTAGGTTATTAGTCTCACTTGTTATGGTTATTATGTACAGTTACCTTTTAAATAATCGAATAGTGTAAAACAAATATAATACATATGAATTGAAAGTTAATTATAGAAACTAGTTTTTCCTGATTTATACAGATATGCCATGTCAATATTAATTATATGTTGCATGGGAGGGTATAGGCCTTTTGTTGTAATTCAACTTGTAGTATGAATGTATCTCTTCGGATAGGGTTAAAAGTTCGTAGAAACAGTAAAAGCTAATTACAAAATCTAAGTACCACATAACATTAAAGTGATACGTCTTAAATCTTTTCATTTTTAGCATTTACTAAGTTGCATGACCCAATTTGGAATTTAAGCGAGGAAAAAAAGTAGGGCTATGGAAAATAGATGCAAGTGAGAAATAATTCCCACCTTTGCAAATGTCGTAGTTGGAAGGAACTTTGCTTACCCAATTTGGTCTTAAATTTTCCAATAGACTTTTTTGTTGTGTGATCTTAAGTGCTCAAGAAGCTTGTCATCACTTGATTGAATGAAAGACACAAATAGGCCGAGAAAAAGACAACATAAGCACAATAAAAAAAAGTGATCATGTCACGGGCCTTGTATCCAAATTTCAATACAGCTACTCATGTACATGAGTCACTGTTAATTTGATATTAATTAGTTTATGAAAATAGATTGATATCATCTTATATGGTCTTGAATATATATTAGTTTATATATATTTACGTCATTAGCTTGTATGTTACCATATTTACCTCACACGAAATCCGTAAAAGTTTTTTCGATTTTGTTTCGGCCTGGAAGTGTACCAACGTACAATTGGTTCTAAAATTTCAGGTGTTGCTGTTGGCTGTGGATGGCAGGCGTTTGTCGCCTACGTGAATGTAGGGTGTTATTATGGTGTAGGAATTCCATTGGGATGTCTTCTCGGCTTCAAGTTTGACCTTGGTGCTAAGGTTTTTCAATACACACTATTCATAATTTTAAAAGCCTTCTATTTGAATACATACTTTAAGACAAACACATATGTGTAAATTTATATCCATAGCCTGAGTTGTATGGCATAATTACTGGATTTATGACAGGGAATATGGACTGGGATGATTGGAGGTACTGTGATGCAAACTATTATTCTGCTTTGGGTTACATTCCGTACTGACTGGAATAAAGAGGTGATTTTATCTCACTGATTACATTCCAAAGTTAAAGTCAGTACATAGTTTTTTGAATGCACATGAAAAGATTGGTTAAGTTCGTAACTGAAATTTGAATTCTTTTTTTTTTTCAGGTGGAGTGCGCCAAAAAACGTCTGGACAAATGGGAAAACCTTAAAGGACCTCTAAACAAGGAATGAAGGTGGTGAAAATCATTATGACCTAGAATAATAATACAGGGACATGAAATTCAAAGTTAATTCATGCAGTACCTGCAAGGGCAAAGAAGTCATCAACAGTTTACATAATCAAAGGTTTTGGCATATCTGCGAAATTAGAGAGAGTCTCTTATCATTACTTTAAATCAAATAATCATTTCAATTCTGTCAAATCCATTGTCTGTATCTGCACATTTATTGATTGTATTACAAAGAGCTCGAAATCAACTACAGTTCTCCAATTAAGCCCACAAGGTGCAATCAAGTTGATACCATGAGCATCTAACCTGGAAAAAAAAATGAGAACAATGAAAAGAGTAACGCGCAATGTAATAGCTGAATAAAACACACACACACACACACTTGTCACGACCCCGGTTCGCCCTCCGTGAACCATATCTGAAAACTGGGCCCAAGTCAGTGTAACGGACAGCATACTCCGAGACAGTCATGGTACCCTAGCGCAAATGCTCAAACTCCGCGCGCCAGGCGTCCCTAAGACTCTGGGGGACATACTCCCTCGGAGTATGTTGTCCGTTACACTGACTTGGGCCCAGTTTTCAGATATGTTCACGGAGGGCGAACCGGGGTTGTGACAAGCTGGTATCATATATATATATATATATATATATATATATATATATATGTGTGTGTGTGTGTGTGTGTGTGTGTGTGTGTGTGTGTGTGTATGTATATCTTAGTAATCTGTATTCGGACATATAATTTTTGCAAAAATAAAAAGAAATTCCAGAAAATTGTGTTTCCTTAAGGAATTTAATCCCCTCACTGTTATTCAAGGTTGTTGGATTTATTCCTCCCAGTATAGTACGGAACAACTATTCTATAATACCAGCAATGGAAATTACAGAACTTCGTCGGACTCAACAAACGGCAGTAAACCACACTGATGCTTACATTTTGCTTTTGGAAAACAAATGCAGAAGAGAGAGGGGAGAGTATGCAAATTTTGGTGGTCAGAAAGTGAGACCAAACCTTTGAATTTATAGCCAAACAGTCTGGGTACCTGTTCACATGAGGTACTATTTCGGCAAAAAAAATTGCGAGTCCTTAGAAAATACGCGCGAAACTACCAGGAAAAAGAAAAATAAATAACGGAAAACGGGAAATAAATTTGTCCCAAAAAATTATCAATCAATCATATCAATTGACCGAATCCGAAGCCGAAGCCGAGCCAAGCGAGCGACGACGACGACGGCGCGAGGCACCACTTCTTCTTAAACTCTTTAAAAGCTAGAAGATGTGCTTCTCTATGTAAGCATAGAGATTTTATTTCCTTCTTCCGATGAAGGACGAAGTGCATTAGTAAAGGAAACTATTTCAAACACTTCATTTCTCTCCTAATCTTTTTCCTCTATTTCCCATTCACACCTCTTATCTAATTAGATAAAAAAAACCAACAATCCCCCACATTAATAGGGAATGGCTATCTGAAAATATGCATGCATGAAAAATAGTAGCAAGGATTAATTGCATCTGGATAAGTAGGTTTCCCTTTGAACTTTCCATAGTAAACTTATGTCAGATATACTCGGTCAATCGGTAGATTTGATATCTTTGAACCGTGGAACTTTGGTGAATAACTAGATAACCATAAGTTACATAATAAACCTTTTAACCGCCTTTGGTTCTCATTGTTGTGTTCGTTTCAGCCATGAACACCGCCTGGTTCATAAGTGCGTAGAGAACTGGCCTACAGAATTCTCCTTGCTAGCAAGCATACGCTTAGTAGCATTTATATCTGCAATGACTTTGCTCATTATTAACATGTCATCAACATATAAACATACAATGATTATATGATTTGGAGTATTTTTAATGTAAACACATTTATCACACTCATTAATATTAAATCAATTTGCCAACATTGTTTGGTCAAATTTCGCATGCCATTGTTTAGCTGCTTGTTTCAATCCATAAAGTGACTTAACAAATCGGCACACCTTATTTTCTTTTCCAAGAACAATGAACCCTTTAGGTTATTCCATAAAAAATTCTTCCTCCAAGTCTCCATTTAAGAAGGCTATCTTCACATCCGTCTGATGGATTTCAAGACCATATACGGCGGCTAACGCTATTAACACCCGAATAAAAATAATCCTCGTTACCGGTGAGTATATATCAAAATAATCAGGACCTTCTCGTTGTCTAAACCCTTTGACAACTAATCTTGCCTTATATTTTTCAATGGTACCATCAGCTTTCATTTTCCTTTTAAAAATATACTTAGAACCCAAATGTTTATTTCTCGGAGGAAGATCAACCAATTCCAAGTATGATTACTTAATATGGATTCTGTCTCACTATTGACTGCCTATTTCCAATATTGTGCTTCCGAGAAAAATATTGCTTCTTTAAATGTTTGATGCTCGTTTTCTAACAAAAATGTCAGAAAGCTTGGTCCAAAGGAATTAGTTGTCCTTTGACGTTTACTACGTCTTGGATTTTCCTCATTAAACATACTTTCATTTTCTTCTTCTCGAGGTCACTTAGATTTTTTGCTAGACGGCTCGCATTCATCTTTATACGGATAAATATTCTCAAAGAATTCAGTATTATCGAAACCATATTAATATGAATGTCGGGATTTTCTGACTATGAATCAGAAAATGATATGCCTTACTATTTCTTGCATATCCTATGAAAACCCAATCTTCACCCTTTTCGGTTTAGGAATTTACACTTTAGCCAAACACCCCCACACTTTAAAATATTTTAAGTTGGATTTCCTACCTTTTCATTTTTCATATGGAATGGTTTGTGTTTGAATAAGGCATTCATCATCTCCTTTAACGTTCTATTCTTTCTTTCCGTAATTCCATTAGATTGCGGTGAGTAAGGGGCAGTTGTTTTGTGAATAATGCCATATTCCAAACATATTTCTTCAAAAGGAGATTCATATTCACCAGCCCTATCACTTCCTATCATTTTGATCTTTTTGTTCAGTTGCGTTTTAACTTTATTTTTGTATTGCTTGAATGCCTCAATTGCCTCATCATTACTATTAAGTATGTAAATGTAGCAATATCTAGTATTGTCTTCAATATAAGTTATGAAATACTTTTTCCCACCGCGAGATGGTATTGACTTCATGTCGCAAATATCTGTGTGAATTAAGTCTAAAGAATTTGAATTCCTTTCAACCGACTTATAAGGATGTTTAACATACATCATATCATCATTTTTGAGCTAGTTTCACGACGTTGTGAGCCCAAGAGAGAGAGATTGGAGATATTGATGATTGAGTGAGGCTGAGGGCCTAATTGTGAGTTTCATTTATGGGATCGGGATGTACGTCGCACCATGTTTATTTGATTTATTCCTGGATTTGGCTTATGATAGCGCTTGGGCTGAAGGAGCCCCTCTGCAGTCTATACACACCCCCAATGAGTGCAGTTGTTTATATTGAGGGATGGATCTTCCCTAGACATGGATATTCTCTGAATCATTTACATTTGGGGATGGATCTTTCCCTGGGCTGCATTGGCCGTGTACAATACCGAGTGACTGCCTGTCAGTTGATGTATATATATCTAGGATGGTTCTTCCCTGGGCTGGATTGGCTATATACAGTACTGAGTAATTGAGTATTTTGAGAGTGTGAGTACACGAGGCTTTCAGCATGGTGCATTGCATACAACATGTGCATTGGCATTTAGATGTAGAGAGGTTATATTCCCCATATCATTCAGAATTTATCTATCTCATTTGTATTGAGTTTATCTGTTGAACTTGAAAGCATGCCTACATTTCTGTACTGTTATTTCTATATTGAACTATACTTGCTGGGTTCGTCACTAATTTCAATCCAAAAGTTAGATTTGTTACTTATTCAGTTGGTTGTAGTCACGCTACACCATGCACCTCGTGTGGAGATCTTGGTGCTTCCAGTCACGGCGGTTGTTGAGTTGCAGAGTCCGGGTTTTCGGAGATCATCGAGGTAGCTGCTTGGCATCTACAGACCTTGACTCTCCTTCATTTTCTTCATTTTATGTTTTTTTTATTCTCTAGACATTGTATTAGACTATATTCTTATATAGATGCTCATGTACTCGGTGATGCCCCGGCTTTCGGAGAGATTTTGTATTGAGTTGTGATTTCTTATTCTACCTTTAAAAGGTTTTCATTAGATTTAACTGCTTTAGTATCTTTCAAAGCTTTAGAGTGTTGGAAATGTCTGAGTAGTCGGGTTGCCTAGTTCTATGATAGGCGCCATCACGACGGATTGATTTTGGGTCATGGCACTTTTCCCCCAAGGTGTGCTCCTAGATTGGTTGTACCAGACCAGCTTCTACATGGATTAAGAGAAGCATTTTGAGCATTTCTTCTCTTAATCTTAGTTTCCAGGAGACCATTGAAGCCAACTTTGCATTGGTGCATAAACAGATTCACTTCCTTCTATTTGTTTGGCCTATTTAGTCCCCGAGTATTCCAAAATTTGATACTATCCATTCGAAAGGGGGAATCCCCCATCCTTACCTTGTTTAGGGTCACCTTTCCCTCCCTGTGCCACTGTTCTTGTTGTACCATACCCCTACTCCTCTATCCCCATTCTGCTGGCCTCCTCTAGTTCCTCAAATGAGTTCCGTATGCTTGGTGTTTGGTCCTTACTTGGACCTCCCATGGTTCTTTTAGAGTTGTTAGTGCCTCCCTTTTTTACAGACCATGGAGTCTGATTAGTATCAACCCTTTTGTTATTCAGTCCCTCAATCTGCACTTTCCCTCTAGTTTCATTCACTGTATTGTTTTATTCTGATTCCTTCCTTGGTTGGTCTGCCTTCTGTTTCTCTACTTGCATTTGTTTTATGCATACCTTCAGTTTATGTCCATAATTATTGCAACCATGGCATAGTGTAGGTTTCCATTCATAGTGCACCTTTTGCTCAATGATTTTGCCCTATTCATTCTCAAACATGATACACGTTGGGTAAGGTTGGTCTAATGCTACCTCGACAAATACCCAAGCAAAAGTCATCCTCTCCTTCTGTGTTGTGGCTCTATCAGCCTTCAATGGATGGCCCACTAGCCTTGCAATTTTAGTTAGTGCATTTTGTCCCCAATACTTTATATCAAGTTCTGGTAACCATATCCATATTGGCACTGTGCTGAAAGTTTCTTTCCTTGTATCAATTTTAGGCGACCAAGGATTGACTATCACTGGCTTTTTGTTAAACATCTGGACTCCGTCTTCCACAACCTTCACTCTACTCTCAATTTGAGTGAATCTCACTAGGAAAACCCCTCTGTTTACTTGCGCAACTTTGTCAATCCCCATTTTTTCCCAAATTCTGTGGAAGTAGCCACTCATTACAGCTTCTGGGTGGTTAGACCCCAATACATAACATATGACATCATTGTTCAGTATTCCACCTCGTTCTTAATGTCTTCCATTGTAATTTTGACATTCTGTTGTTTTGGTTCCTGTGATTTCATATCAAATCCCTCTGGTACTAGGGTGTTAGACACAATTTTGCTCTATAACGTCAAATTGGATTCTATGGTTTTTGACTTTGACTGCACCTCAACACATTCCTCCTCATTTTCTACCAAATCAGCCCATGATTGATTTCCTGACGAATTGTAGTCCTTTACATCACCTTGCAATCTCTTCTATGGTGTTTTCTACATAACTTCTGATGTTGAACATTTATGCAAATCTAGCAGCACAATTCCTTGTAAGACATTGATTTTACGAGTTTTTTCGCATCCGCCGAGTTAGGCACTCCCATTCTCACAATAGATGGAGGTTGTCGGCACTTTTGACTCTGTTTCCTTCCTCCCACAGTTTTCAATTTCCTCGTCATTTCAGCCGTCGCTGAGAGAGAAATTCATTCTAGAGAGAGAAAAGTTTTTTAGTTCGGTCCTAACTAAGTCCGAGGTTCATTCGTCATTTGAGGTATGGACGGAGTTTGTGAGGTTAGCCAGCTCGCTTCTATCAAGGGCGATCCAACAGTTGAGCATTAATTCCAGCTTGTTCCAGTCTTATCCAGCTTAAGTGACCCACCACCAGTCCTGGAGCTTATTTCAGTTTCTATCTTTATTCAGTATAATTATGTATTCGGGCTACTTTAAAATTTGTTCCATGACATAGGCTCTTTTGCATTTTTTGGGATGTTACTGTTGTATTTCCGCATTTATTAGCATGAGACATCTTTATTATTACCTTCATCTTGTTCATTTCATACTATCAGTATGTTTACTAGTTTCACCTAACAGGGGTAATGGCTTGTTGGATGCCCTATTGCAGTCTAGATACTAGATTTTGATCGTGACATGCTCGGTCAATTCCATCGGTTTTTAAAGAGCCATTGACACAGCTAAGTCTCGATGAAAATCCGGAGGAAATATTGTTTCATAAGCATCAAAAGTTAAAGGGTTAAACTGAACTTTACTCAAATTAAAGATGAAGTGCCACTCAACATAGTGCAAAATTCATTAGATGAATACATAGCGGTTCGTTTTAAACACAAACATACGCATACAATATATGGAATAAGACGAAAAATAGCAAATAACAGTAATGAGTTTAGCTAGCGTTCAACTAGCTAGTACATTTCAGTTGCAAAAGCATTGTAGCGAAAATTATTGCAATTACACTCAATAAATCCATAGAAACAACAAGTTTGATCGAGTCACCGCAGATTGATATCGACAAACTAGACAAATTTGTTGTAGAACTCGTCGACGGTTGTGTATTTCACTTTTGGATATAGCTCAGTGGCTTCGACACCTGTAGGAGGTTGAACCTCAAAGTTTGCAGAATCTCCATTAACAAAAACTGAATGGCATATGGCCAAATTAGTCCTTAATGGCAGAGGTCCCTCTGTGAAAAATTGATATTATCAGCACAGGTATTAGAGAGATATAGAATGTAGAAATAGTGGCAGATAAAGCCTTTAGTTTGTACCATATTTAAAAAATATACATTAAGAGGTGGTTGTTATGTTACCTTGTACAATCTGGAGAATATCTTCCTCTGATAGATATAACTTCTCGAGGGTCTTCCCAATTTTCTCCTCCCACAAGGACACTATCTCGTTGAAGGATAGAACATTGGCAGGTGGTCTCATGTGAAGAGTCTTATTCAATGTCCGTGGATCATCTACTGCTTCGATAGTGTATGTCGCTATGTCTTCTTCCTTCACATATATTGCTGAAATAGAATGAATGAACTCGTCAGCCTCACTCGTCAGAATTTTATCTATTTGATGTGATGAAAACACATAGAGGGTTTTGATTAAGTCATTACCTTTCGGATTTCCATCGCCAAAAATGACAACTTTGTCTCTAGGAGGGGTTTTGGCCTCTAACTGCCCCAAGTTGGGCAAGAAGAAATCTGCAAACCAATTGCAGATTACATATGTGTATGGAATTCCTTCTGCCTCAATCATCCTCCTGATTTTTACTTTTAGAGCGAAGAGTGATGCAGCTGGCTCAATTGCATGAGCATGATCCACATCGAATCCAAATTCTGAAGGAAGAAATCTCTGCAATTCACAAACTTTTTTGCTATTAAAACAAACTTCATATGTAGAAAGTTGGTTTAGAATATATATGATCTTATTAAATATATATATGCATATTTTAATTATTTTTTATATATGTAACCACAGTTTGAACCAAAAGAAACATGTTCATTTGATGCGTAGAACCTGTCCTAAATTTATCTCTTTTGTATGGTAATTTTACAATTTATATATTTATATCAAGAAGCTATTTCCTTGCCTTGATATTTCCAGCTTCTTTAATTGCATTGATGATGTTCACTTGATCAGCAAATTGCTGTCCCCCGACAGTGGAAATCACCACATCAACTTGCTTGATTGCCTTGAGTAAGCTTTCTTGATTGGATATATCTCCCTAGTTATCAGGAAGTTAGAATTTCAGAATAACTCAAACATTGTAATATGTCACGTAAAAGATAATCACATCACACGTAACTGTCCATCATAAATAGTAGTATTAGTAATCTGGAACATAAGACAAGTTACTTATTAGTTAAAATATATTTTTTTAATTATCGATGTATATAATTTAAATTTATACAAAGAAAAAAAAAGATAGTGTGGAAAAAGAATAGTTTGTGAGAACTTACAAAAAGTAGCGTAACCCCATAACTCTTGAATGTGTCGATGAGTTTTGATTTCTCGGGGTTTAGCAGTGTGCTTTCTCTTATAAGAACGAAAGTTGGATGCCCAGATTTTGCACTTGTCTCCACCAAGTATTTTCCTATGTAGCCTGTGCCTCCAATTATTAAGATCTTGCTTTTCTCTGATACAACCATTTTACTCCTAGGGGAAGAAAAAGAAGTAGCTTCGGTTAAGGTAGAGGGGCTAGAAACTAGAAATTAAATCAGATTTTGGTATGAAATGCTGTAGAGAAGCTGATATTAACGCGGGTACTTATAGGCAAATTCAAGCTATGGAATTTTGCACAATTAACCTAACACATGGAATTACGATATCACAACATTAATAAATTTGTGAGGATCTGTCCTAGTATGTTCATCCATTCCACGGTTATAGTACTTAATTTGCGTCTAACTGTGTCATTACCTACTAGATGAGCATGTAAGAAAATATATATATATATATATATATATATATATATATATATTAATAATAATAATAATAANTATATATATATATGAGTTTAGTTAGTTACACGATTAGCTTAAAGTATTTTGTACACTATCAGGTCACATTTACCTATTATAACATGTAACATGCTTTATTTTAAGATTACAAACTTTATTTTTTATAGAGGCTTACTTGTAAATATTTCTTGGGTGATCTGATAGTGTAAATTCTTTTTACACTAATAATATATAACTTAAAGTCATTTTCCAATCCCCTGAAATAAACAAATTATTTTAGAGTAGGGTATAGTAGTTCAAAGTAGCAATTGATTTTAAATATTTTATCTTGCTGGAAGGTGGTGCTAATATAAAGAATTATATATTGCCATAATATAAAATAATAAGTGTTTGTCATATTTGTTTTAATATTAAATATTAATCTCTTGCTGCCAAAGTGGTGCTAAAATCGAATCTTGTCATAATATAAAGAATTACATTTTGTCATATGTTGTTGTATTAAAGAACTTATTATTAAGAATTGTATATTGCCATAATATAGAGCAATAATGCTTTGTCATATTTTGTTTTAATATTAAATATTTATCTCTTGCTGCCAAAGTGGTGCTAGTATAAAGAATCGAATCTTGTCGGAATATAAAGAATTACATTCTGTCACATGTTGTATTAAAGAACTAATTATTAGAGAATTTTTATATTTTTATCTTTCAGGCAAAATGGGTCTAATTTTTCGATCCAATATTCCCACCTATTGCATTCAGATATCGATAAGAACAAAAGAAAAGACTTGTTGCACTTTTCTTACGTGTAGCCAGTAGGGAACAACATTCTGTTTATTTTAAAGAAATTTAATTTTGAAAAGATCCTCATTCTCTTTTTCTTTTTATATTTTGTTGCTATTTACTGTAATAATAAAGATAATACAGGACGGAAAAGTTGAATTCGATTTGTTATTTATTTAATCCAGTCTTCTCACCTACTACATTTAAATAGCAGTAAGAATCAAAAAAACCAAATTTGCTTTTCTTTTTCCACGTGCATATGAAACATAAGAGTTAATTAGATATAGATTTAGCCTGAGGAATCAATTGCAAGGAACATAACTGAGGAGGAATTAAAAGGAAAGAAGGAACAGTGGCTTTTAAATGCTTTACATTACTTGTATATAAAAATATCATTTTCTGCTAATATATTTTTTCTGAAGCAAATCAATGAAATAATCAGTTTCAGATACTTACAACATGCAAGTTGTTAATTTGAGCTCTTCCTAAATTGTTAAAAGAACTTGGTTCTCTTACTCCTTACGTGTAAATAAAATAAACAGTAAAGTAAGAACATCAATTTTCACGTAGAAAATCACCGAGCTGAAATGTGCAAAAATCACGACCTACCACATAGGATTTTAACTTCAACTTCACTAGAACAACTGAGTTTTTTTTTTTTTTAATTTTTTCATTATCTGGGGGTGTTGTATTAATCAAAAGCTGGTTCTCATTAGTACAACACATGGGTAAAGATTATCTTTTAAAAGATCTAGCGAGGTGATAATATAATACAAGTTCAACCGCCACCATAAACAACAATTCTAGTTTACAAAATATTAGCCTTGTCATATTTGATTCTAATACTCGGTATTTGGCTTTTGTCTAGGTGAAAGGGGCCCTTAGCACCAGGAAGTTGCTGACTGGAGAACTAGTGAGTTCCGGTCTGAGATTTGGCAGCCAATTTTACTAAATAGTCAGCTAGTTGATTGGCTTATCTGTAGCAATGCTTGATATGTATATTTGCTTTCTACCTCATTTGTATCATCTTATCAGTGATATGATCCATCCTATAATTAGTCTCCTTCTCCTCCCTTAAAATATCAGCTAGCAAGAGTGAATCCATCTCTAAAGCGAAAGTTGTATAACCATTTTGTATACATCAGGTCATTCCGAAAAGTGCTGCATAAACATCTGCAAGATTGTGATTATTGCAACTATAATGGAATGAGAATGCCATGATAATGTTGCCGTTGTCTTTCGTTAATGCACCTCCCAGTCTAGCTCTCCCATCATTCTTGTTAAAACATCCATCTGTGTTTAGCTTGAAAGTTCCAATCTCTGATTTTTTCCATTGCACTACAATGCAATTTTGTTTGAGGTGCATGCTTACTAGAGTGTCGCAAAAACTATTCCAAGGGAACTTGAGGTTATAATTAGGGTAAGCATCGTTGATTGCAGTTTTCACATTCCAACTGATTTGTTGCTTCAACTTTTAGAAGTTGAATTTTCTTTGATTTTCATACCTGCAAGCACAAGTTTCTTTTCACAGTACCTAACATATGATAATAGGAGTAATACTTAACCCTATTTTATGTAGATCATTAACAGACTTAGTTTGCCACCAGGTATTTAACATATATCTAATAGGGTGGGGGTGATAGTTAATTCCAAGTTGAGAGCCAGAAAGTTTTCAAACATAACTGGCTGCATGTCCTTCTATGAAAACATAATGCATATTTTCATAGGCAGGATTCTCACAACAGTTACACCTAGAAATAACTTAATCAAAGGGGAGTTTGCCTTTCCAAAGTCTCCAAACCAGGAATGACATATTAAAAGGAATACAAGAATGCCAAACCTTACCAATGTGTTGTTGCTTAGGTCTAGAATTTCTTACCAGATGCCAAGCTGTCTTGTTGGAGTATTTACCATTCTCCATAAGGTCCCAATAAACCTTATCCTCTTTGTTTTGATTTTCAATGTCAATTTTAAGGATATGATTTATCACATGATCTGGAAGGACATTCTTCAGCTTTCTAACATCCCACCTTCCCTCAGTGATAAATTCACACACCAAAGTTTTATGGCTCCTCTTTGTGTTAGTAACTAAACCTGTAAGATGACCTTTTAAGGTCCAATTATCCCACCAAAAATTGCTTGATCCTGATTTGATTTGCTAGACCATGTGCTTTCTGCGATGTTTCTTATTTTAAGAACATGCGTCTAGGTATGAGAATTCTCGGTAGTCCATTCTTTCGAAACCAAATGAGATGCAATATTTATGTCTAACATGTGTTGCCCGTAGAGATGATGTGGACCTAAACCTCCACCACCTTCTCATAGCCAACATGTCACTGACTTCTTCCATCTTTCTAATACCAATGCCTCCCTCATCTGTAGGTACAGTGAAATTATTCAAGGAACTCTACCTTTTATGCTCAATAGAGTTACCCCAGAAAAAATTAGCAAAATATTTTCAATTAATTAAAAAGTAGTTTTCGGGGGGGGGGGGGGGGGGTAAGGGTAATAAGTAATAGTATAGTATGGCGAGAGAGTACTAGAACGTACTTTAACTTACACAACTAC